>NC_044206.1:26606663-26729163 GCF_900880675.1 Sparus aurata | reverse complement strand
ACATATGAACTCTGAACATGCCAATATGAGCTCAGGCTGCTGGACATGTTAGTGACTGACCGACCAGCAAATCACCAGAATGAACATTTTAATGGACCTTTCTGCAAACCACAGATATGTTGAAAGCTCCCTTTAGGTTTAACTTCAGTTTTTCTGTTGTGTTTCTGGTCTGTGCACAACAAACCACTTGGTCAGAGTTCAGAAAACATCAAGTTTAAATCTAAATAACCGGTTCTGTCCTCACAAACACTGCTGGGACTGAGCAGCAGATCGAGGTGTGAATCTCCACCGGCCTAACGATTCCATTAAGTTTCAGCTGTCAGTGATTCAAATGTAAAACATCTCTCTACATCTCAGTGTACGTCATCCTCAAAGATCTTCTTCAATACTTAAACATATAAAAACAGAACATGTGTCCGTCTGGGAGCAACGTCGCAATGTAACTTTATTGTCCAGCTGAGGCCGGACGATCACCGATCGACACGAGCTGCAGACTCTCGTTTATGTTCGATGAATCGTCCGCATCACGATGCATTTTATAATCTGGAGATTTCTACACTGCTACTAGACAACCATCCTCTCTACTGTAATAATTATGATACATACATATTTGAACATATATGTAGTTTATCATCCAGCAGACACTCCTGTAGAACATGGCAACACTACAGAAGTGTTTTTATCTTCTCCTTCTCCTTTTTAACCATCCATCCTTTGGGACTATTGCACTTCCTGAAGTAGCTTCACTGGTTCCTTCAGCTAATGGTTCAAATTAAGCAGAAGAAGCCTTAAACTTTATTTTTTTGCACTCTGTTGCGTTCCAGCCATCTTGAACAGCCTGGTGTCTTAATTAGCAACACTGCATTCAAATGAAGTCAGATGCAGTCATTTCCACCAGCCCCTAGTAAAGCACTTAGCTCAGAACATGTGAGGAGGCGAAACATGTGGAGGCCATTACTGTAATTTAAAGAAGGCTTATTATATCCAAACCTGTAGCATCAACTTCTAAGAAAGTGGAAGTGAAGAAGAGGTCGAGGCTGAACATCATCTCCATGTTTACATCCAGAGACGCTCCAGCAGAAAGTCAAACTGCAGCTGTAACGATCAGAAGCGACTCTACAGAACGGAGTTACCGCCGTCTCCGTCAGATGGCGCCCTGCTCCTGATGGAGGCGCTGCTGGCAGCTAACCAGCCGTCACCTCCACTTCCTGCTAAACGGCTGAATGTGAAAGCACAAGTTTAATTTCCTGCTCTGACAGTGATTAATAATTAGTGAATTCAGACGCTCATGAAGCCATCAGGACTGTTTTTGAATGGAGGAATAACAGCGGCCCTGAAGAGCCTCCCTCTCTCTCTCTCCGTGTCTTCACACAGTCTCTCGCCCGTCGTCTCTCGGCCTCGTGCTGTTATTGATTACACGCTGACCTTTGAGTTTAATCTGCAGTCCTGCTGGCTCGCTACGACAATCTGTGTCTTTCCTCCGTTCATTTCCTGCTTTCCATTTGCTTTTTAAAACAGTCTGTTTTTCTTAATATCTACGTTCCTCTGACTCCTTTTTCTTTATTTCTTACTTTTCTGAATATTCTCTCCTACAATTTAATTTTGTGATACTGTGATGATTGATGGGAGTGATGACGTCATGTCGCCTTTATGATCATTCAGGGATTAAATGTGCAATATGGAAGAAATGGCCACCTGTTGAAATCATCCTCCAAACAAATAGGGGAGACTGGGGTAAGTTGAGCTACCACTTGTTGCTGGATAACGGTAAAAAACATTGATCATGTGACCAAATATTTAGGAGGAAGGATACGGCTCAGCTTACCCCATACACGGGGTAAGTTGTGCCACAAGACCACTTTTTTTGGACATGCTATATTATGGAAACAGTTATGTTTACACTCATTCTGTTTGTTTGAAGGAATGCACAGCATTCTGAAATATATGCAGATATATTAGTTTGCAACAAAACAATGATTGCCTTTGATGTAGTGATCCTAAATATGGCTCATCTTACTCCAGTCTCCCCTACAGGGTATCACATCACCTGCTAACTGCTAAACATCCATGACCGTAGCTAACATTAGCTTGTTAGTCTTAATGTTTTAACGAGCAAGAACTTGGCAAAGATGGTGAGTAAATACTGACTTTAAACAGGAAGAAACCTGGAGCAGAACTGGACTCCATGGTGGGCTACCATCTGTCTCCAAGAATGAAAGTTAAATGGATTAAAGAAATAGTCATCAACTCGAGAAAAGTCCCACATCAGTTGAAGAAACACCTTTAAACTGGTAGTTTTGTTGAGTAAATCCCTGTAGCACCGAGTCAAACCGGGTCAGTCAGGCCTGCACATTTATATATGCCACCGTGAGACTAACGAGATGGGATGAAGTCCTAAAAATGGGGCACAGCAGTTCACACTCTCACAGAGAGAAACTGTGTGAAGAATCAGAGAGAGGAGAGCAGTTTAAGTCTTACATAATGTCTCACCTCAGCACACCTGGCCAATTACTGCGATAAGATGACTTGACTGTCGGCTTGTCAATTCGGAAGTTACGGGAATTCAGACTTTTAACTTTTCCGACAAGCACTTAACATGAAGCACGCCGACACCTGCACAGCTGCTCGTCTCAGCCACGCTGTCCCAGATTTTTTGGGGGGGAATCAGTTTTCTGCCTCTCTGAGAAGGAAGACGACGTCCCGATTTAACCCCGACTACAAAGTTCTGACTCAATTATTTCAGTCGTCGATCAGCATCAGACTTATTTGATTTAATGAATGAATCAGAGAAATAAGAGGTTTAATCTGAGAGGAGAGGAATGTGCTGTGATGGTGAAGAGAAATGGGACAAACACCCAGTCGGAACCAGGCACCATGAAATGTACCTCCACGTTCCTCCTCCTCTTTCCTCCGGCAACACTTTTCTTTCCTCATTACACCCTCTTCCTCCGTCTCCCTCCCGCTCTCCATTCCCTCCATTCTAATTTCTTCTTCAGTCTTTTTTCTTTTTCCTCCTCTGCACTCTCTTCTTCTTCTTCTTCACTCCTCCCTCCTTCCACCTCGCTCGGCCTCTGCTCCCCGTCACTGTTTTTAATGAGCTCACTCGTCTTCTCCCTCGCTCTGTAAATGAACAGCCGCCCTGCTGAATCGCAGTCTGAGGCGAGACCTTAAATAAGCCATCATTGCAGATGAACTCATTCTCACCCAACACACAGTCACACACATTCACAAACACAACGCAGGAGAGATGCAGCTGAAGGTGCGTGTTGATATAATTGTGTTTTTCCGGCTGAATTTGTGCAGACAGACAGGAAGTCTATAGTTGGAGGGTTGTAATCAGAGTGTTTACAGCTAGAAACGGTCTTTGTTCAACCGTGTGTAAAGTTACGATAATAAATACATGAAAGAAAACACAGCTCATCCCTCCACATCCCTCCATCAGTCCATCAGCTCCAGCACTTCATCTGACCCGACTATCATCCGTCATCTGGACCCCTCTATCATTCCTTTAATCTATAAAATACCCCGTCACCCGTCCTCTATAATTCCCCTCCATGTTCTTTTCACTATTTTTGATCCACTTTACTTCCATTTCCACCTCTGTTGACTCCTCCATTATCTCTATTTACTCCTCATGTTGCCACCACTGTGTCCGTCTGACTATCATCAGTGTCTCCTAACGAGTGGTTGTGTTTTGGTGGTGGTGGGATCAGGATGTGAGTCTCTCCGTCTTTCTCTTGGACAGATATTAAAACAGGTCGCCAAATATTCTAGGGTGGCCATTGACGCTTGTAGCTTGCATAGGTGAACCTCACTTTCAGCCCCCCTGGTGGCTTCCATGAGGAACTGCACTGAGGGCGGCAGTTAAGTAAAGTATATGTGTGGGAAACACAGCTTTTTGGGAAAAAATTGCAACCACAAAATTGGGTAAAAACATCCTCAATTTCATGAGAATGTTGTATTTAGATGAGGTGGTTCTGTGCTTTTGTTCAGGAGAAGGAGGCGACTGGTTTTGTTTCTTCACGACCACAACGTTGCCTGTAGCGCCAACCTTTGACGAAACTTTGCTTTGCATAACCTCAATTATTTGTTCATAATCTTCTTTTTTGACGTTTCAAAAACTCAGCCTTAAATTCACGTAATATTTAGATGGAAAACGCTCATCAGTTCTTATTTGATGGAGCTCTATCAGTCATTTTAATCCCTCAGACATACCTGTAAACATTCTCTATTATCTATATCGTCCTTGTATCTTCCCTAAGTCGCTGTATTTCCTGTTTATCATCCTTTGCACCTGTGTGTTATCCCTTTACATCCATTTATCATCCTGTCACACTCTTCTTTTATCCCTTTAACCCCTCAGTAAGTCACTCTCACCCTTCCATCAGCCATTTAAACCCCTGTATACCCTTTGACCACTCTATCATCCGTTTATACCTCTCCAACAACCATCCACAATCCTTTATACCATCTGTTATCCCTTTGACCTCCGTACCGCCTTTATCTTATCCATTCATAAGCTTCAACTAACTCTTTATACACTTCAAACCCTTCTTATGTCGGTATATCTTCCCTTATTTGTCCTTTTGCCCCTCTCTGGCTTCCCCACAATTTCCTTTTTTATCCCTTTAATCCCACAATACGTTCCTCATTCACTTCTGTCACTCTGCAGTCTTTTTCTACCTTTCTAACAAACCTGTCTGACCTTCTTCTATCCCTCTTCCAGCTTGTATACCCTTTAATCATCCTTTTGTTAGCCTTTAACATGCCTTTAAACCCCTTGTGAGTCTCCTCTCTCATCTGTGCGAGCCAGTTTAAGTCCCTTTTCA
The DNA here is from genome assembly GCF_900880675.1 of Sparus aurata. Classification (NCBI taxonomy): domain Eukaryota; kingdom Metazoa; phylum Chordata; class Actinopteri; order Spariformes; family Sparidae; genus Sparus; species Sparus aurata. The sequence goes on along the minus strand of NC_044206.1, from coordinate 26,724,334 downwards.
GCATCTATTGGTCCTTTTCAAGCCTTTTATCATCTCATCAACAACTATCATCCTGATACCTCTCCGTCACTCCTTTCAGCCCAGTTGACAGGATATAACGTTGGCAGTTAGCGTTTCTGTGAACAACAGATCCAAGGTTTACATTTGTGCTGAATGCTGCACATCATGTTCACATTAAATGCTTATTAGCTGACGTTCATATCGAGAGGTGGAGGTGTTCATACAACCAACAAGGAGCCACACCATTCGATCTTTAAGGACACCTCCAACCGTTTTTGTGGCGACAAACCGGCCATCATGTATGAGACGTCGGACAATCTCCATCTATGATGGTGGCGACCAAACCAGGTATTTTAAGCCAAACCACCATGTTTTTATAACTCTAACCAGGTGGTTTTTGTGTTTGAACCTAACAAGAGCATAAGCACAACGTTGTCGTGAGAGAAATACAAAATTTTACCAAAACAATCGTTAAGTTGTGATTTTAAGATCCATCCAGTTTCAACTTCATACCATTTATTCTTGATTCCTCTCACCACTCTACCTAGAACCTTTCCACCCTTTTATACACTCAAGTCCTTTATTACAACTCAACAATCACTTTATATCCCTCCATCATCCCTTTGACCCATAAACAAGTCCATCATACTCATCCGTCACCCCCTTTGTGCTGCTATCAGTCATTTCAAACACTCCATCACCCACTTTTACTCTCCTATCATCCCTTTATTGTTCCACACCAACACTTCCACTGTACTATCATCCCTTTGACTTCTTCTCACTAAGTGATTTATTTAACCCCTTTATCCTTCTCTTGACCTCTCAATCAGTCCTCTTCACCCCCCCTTTTATCCTTCTTTCCTGTGATCGAAGTTCAGGCATTCAGAGGAGAAATCATTTGCTTTGTGGGGTTTGACAGCTGGTCAGAAACAAGAAACAAAGAAAACAAATTGTGCTTCTCTGTTCTCTCCCTCCGCTTCCAGATTGTGTGTACACGATAAAAAAAAAAGAAGTTCACCATCTGAAGTGCTGTAATGAGCTGCTGACTACAAGGCCGCCAAAACTGATTATATAACCAGAAACCAAAGAAACAAGGCTACTGTGTTAGAGCTAAATATAGCAGCGGAGCCAAACTCAAACCTCTTCTGAAGACACAGCGAGAAACAGAAAGCAATGCGTGGATGCCTTTGAAGTAGGAAAGAAAGAGTAGAGTTACGTTGTGAGGTGTGATGAGTAAATGTGACTCTTGATCTAAAATAACTGACTTCATGTGAATCTTAGCTTCCTGTTTTCGTCTTCTGTCTCTCCTCTTACACATTTTCTTCTCATTAACCATCCTCCTGTCTCTCTCTCTCTCTCTCTCTCTTTCTCTACTTCATACCTTTCCTCTAATCACTCCTCTCTTCAATGTATCACCTTCTTCCTCTTTACACCCTTCCTCCGCCTCACTTCCTACCTTCCTACCGACAGCCACCTCTTCTTTCCTGTAAGGTCATACGTCTCTTCTCATCTCGTCCTCCCTCGGTATTCCTTTTCCTTCAATCTCACATGTCCTCAGAAGAGAGAAAGAAGCAAATTCAACACATTTTAATACCTTAAAGACCAAACTGGTCTATTGCCAATGACTTCCAAGATGACATACGTGACTGTTGGACAGGAGCAGGGAGAGGCGTACCGGGCGTAACAGTTGCAGTTTGGTTAGTTTTAGACGACAAAAGGATCATCGTTTACAGCTCAGCAGTCTAGTTAGCAAAAACACTAATATGCAACATCCAGTAAATTTTACTTACAAATGCTTCATATATTAAATGATATTGTGACTTTTGGATATAAACGCTGTCAAACAGTTGCAGTTTGATTGGGTTAAGGCTAGGGAGATATAGCGTTAGGATTTTATCGATACTGATACCGATACTCCTTATCGGTACCGATACTTATCGATACTCTTATCGATACTGCAACATATAATTTTGTCAAAAAAAAATAAAGACTTTACAAGATGTCAAAAGATTCAACCTTTTATTACCACAAAGTAATGATAAAGCTTCAACAGAACAGAAGCTATGCAATCACAAATACTCCGGACAAGGACCAGATATAAAAATCTGGCAGATGCCGGAGCACCACGCAGCAGTTCAGCTGAATTTGGCACCGAGCAGACAGGAAGTCAAGTACTGAAATATTAATATAACATCTGGTTACTTTTTAAAATAAAACACTCTGTGTTGACACCAGCACACAAATCTCAAAAAGAGACAAACACAAGCTCTTCTACTAATCCCTCGGTCGGGAACACTTCCTGTTGTTGTTTTTATGACGCATACCTATAACTGCGGTCGTGAGTGATTATGTGATTATCGCTGAAACTCCTCGGCCTCGCAACGCCAGCTGTCTACCGTACTGTGCCGTGGCTGACTCAAAACGCAACCGGTGGGTGGGGGTTACCAGACGGCAGAGCAAAACCGGATCGGAGCCGCAACGCAGCGGACACGTATCCAGGGGAAATTCGGGGTAAGCATCACCAAACACTTGGAGCATAGTATGAAGCTAAAGGAGTGCGTTGTGTTTGATTGCTATAACAAAGCGAGTAAAGTTAGCAGCCTGGCTAACGCTAAAGACTGCAGCGCCGTGACAGCAGCACCCAGTTTGTTGTTAAGTTTATAGTCATTACAGTTCGGTATACGTTCAGAAACCATCCATGTCAAAAACTGCAAAAAAAACAGTACCGTTTGTCCAGAATCTTAACGGTACCCTGGTAACGACCCAATTAGGAGCCGATACCAAAAAGTACTGGTCCTCGGTATTGTTATGGAGGGCAGAGAAAAGAATACCTGTTATGCTCGGCCGGTGGTCTCTCTCTCTCTCCTGTTCTCGTGTTTTCTTTATCTCATGCAGGGGAAACCAGCCGGGCAGTGTGCAATCAGCGGGAGGAGGTACAAAAGGCAGATGAGCGGAGGCCTCGCCCTCTAGAGAGACTTCCTCAAACCGTCTGCGGGAGGAGAGACGCAAGGCTGTGCCTCCACCGCGACGCTTACCACCGCGACGCTTACCACTCTGTCTGTTTTGAATGTCGGGTTTTTCCTTTGTTCGTCTAATGTGCAGCAGGGCCGGGGCAGGAGACCAGCAGCAGTTAGATTTTCGGATCTTCATTTCTGTTGTTTTTGATAGTTAGATTAGTCTGGGTTGCTTATAGTTTAGGTTAGAGGGGAAGGAGCAGGGTGCGACGGCCCATAGCGGGTTGGCCCGGCGTGTTCCCCTTTTTGTTTTCTTTTCTGTCTGGTTCTCCAACCTCCTGTGTTTGACGCGCATTATTCTTGTTTCACCGGGTGGGTGAATAATAAATCATGACCGAACAACTTGTAGTCTGAGTGTCCCCTTTCGAATGTGTACGACCTCTACACAAGCCGGGTAAAAGAGAGGGACCGTAACAGGTATACATCCCTAGTTAAGGCACAAAAAGCTTGGTTAGGTGTTGTCATTTATGCAAATTAAGTGATGTAATCAACGTCACGTAATGTAGGTGATGTAAGTACGTCACTCTCATGAGTTAAGGTTGACTGCTTGACTCTTAACTGTAGTTCAGAAACACAAACCCCGTCTCTGGAGTCTGGAGTGAAACTCTCAGTCTCCACTGGGCCTGTCACGACCACGATACAACAACCTCTGCTTCTGAACGCTTCCAGCTGCAGTGGCGTGCACAGACTTTTTGAAGGGCAGAGGCGAAAAGAAGGGCACTTTAGCGCGTGTTTTGGCTCCCAAGAGGGCACTTTAGCGTGTGTTTTGGCTCCCAAGAGGGCACTTTAGCGTGTGTTTTGGCTCCCAAGAGGGCACTTTAGCGTGTGTTTTGGCTCCCAAGAGGGCACTTTAGCGTGTGTTTTGGCTCCCAGGAGGGCACTTTAGCATGTGTTTTGGCTCCCCAAAGGGCACTTTAGCACGCGTTTTGGCTCCCAAGAGGGCACTTTAGCGTGTGTTTTGGCTCCCAAGAGGGCACTTTAGCGTGTGTTTTGGCTCCCAAGAGGGCACTTTAGCGTGTGTTTTGGCTCCCAGGAGGGCACTTTAGCACGTGTTTTGGCTCCCAAGAGGGCACTTTAGCATGTGTTTTGGCTCCCCAAAGGGCACTTTAGCACGCGTTTTGGCTCCCAAGAGGGCACTTTAGCGTGTGTTTTGGCTCCCAAGAGGGCACTTTAGCGTGTGTTTTGGCTCCCAGGGGGGCACTTTAGCACGTGTTTTGGCTCCCAAGAGGGCACTTTAGCACGTGTTTTGGCTCCCCAAAGGGCACTTTAGCACGCGTTTTGGCTCCCAAGAGGGCACTTTAGCGTGTGTTTTGGCTCACAGGAGGGCACTTTAGCACGTGTTTTGGCTCCCCAAAGGGCACTTTAGCACAGGTTTTGGCTCCCAGGAGGGCACTTTAGCGCACGTTTTGGCTCCCAGGAGGGCACTTTAGCACAGGTTTTGGCTCCCAGGAGGGCACTTTAGCGTGTGTTTTGGCTCCCAGGAGGGCACTTTAGCACGCGTTTTGGCTCCTAAGAGGGCACTTTAGCGTGTGTTTTGGCTCCCAAGAGGGCACTTTAGCGTGTGTTTTGGCTCCTAAGAGGGCACTTTAGCGTGTGTTTTGGCTCCCAGGAGGGCACTTTAGCGTGTGTTTTGGCTCCCAGGAGGGCACTTTAGCGTGTGTTTTGGCTCCCAGGAGGGCACTTTAGCGCGCGTTTTTCAACAATTGGGCCACGAGGGGGGGTGACTGCCCCCTTGTGCACATCACTGTCCAGCAGGATATGAAGTCGCGTTGAGGACGAAACAAAACTATTACTCAGACTTTTCTCAGCCTCTATGGATGCTTTGGGATGTGACACTGCAGCATTAAACCAGGCGGCTGTATTTGATGTGTTGGGAGTAAAAAGGGGATCTGAACAGACGTCTCATCAATCCCCTCGATCTTCTCCCGGGTTAACTTCACCTGTCTTTATTCTACATGACCCGACTTCTTTCATCGCTCCCGTCATAATCTACAGGTCCACTAGAGCACTGATGTATTTCCACCATCCTCACACTCTGGTGTATGAACTGGACGATGACGAGGAATGACGACGACGACGACGACGACAACAGAAGATAAAACACACAAGCAAACGAAACACTCCCTGATATCCATATGCATGAAGCCATGCTATCATCTCACACACACACACATATATATATATCCACCCGCTTTTCTATATCCTCACAGATGATAAGGAGTCATTTTCAAGGTGAATATTAAAGATGAATATCAGACATGAGATGTGTGATAACACGGCTGGACATCAAACACGTCTGGCCTCATTCTCTCTGTATCTGTGAATCATTTGTAATTCTTTATCAACCTCGTTCCACATATATTCAACAGCACCATCCAAACATACGGCAGAATACAGCCTGTGTGCTACTGAGGAGATAAAGACACGGCTGTCTGAACAAACTGCAGAAGCTCCAGGAGAGGATATCAAATAATAATCAGTAATGCATTTTAAAAGGCTCGGTGAATGTGACCTGGCAGCCGATAGGAACACTTCTAAAAGCTTTTAATTTGTCTGTTTTTGTCGACAGGTCTTTTTTCTACTAGCGAGGTTTTAGTGGCTGGTGTTGTACCAGTTTGTTATGTTACAGCTTCACCTATCTGGATAATAAATTATCCAATCTTTGTGTTTACACCTGGTTTATTTAATGTCCTCTGTTCTCCAGAGAAACCTGCAGTAAACTGAGCTGCTTTTTAAATCAGCTTCTGAAAAAACATCAGTTTTGTGAGTCGTTGAGTTAAGAGAGAATTAATCGACTGAGTTCTCAAGTATTCATCCGCTTTCTTAAATTCAGTAAATCATTACATTAACTTATTCCTGTTTTGTGTATCAGATAAACTGTGTTGGTTTGACTGGATCTGGTGTTTTGGGAGCAGAGTTATTTCTCACTGTATGTTCTTCATTGCTTTCATTTTCAGGCAGTTCTGTTGAATAAAACATCTCGTGGTGCGTTCAGGGCACAGCACAGACCAGTTAGAGGGGTGTGTGCCTCGTTCAGCCTTCTCGCTTGCACCATATATATTTTATATAAGCTGTAAAAGAAATGCGTATGTTGTGTAGCAGGTCCGCTGATAGTCTCGCTGGCAGATAACCGGAGCATCTTGTCGCGATGCAGGACCGTGACAGCTGACCCGGTGTTGCCCTCAATCCAGTCCCCCTCCAGATGTGTTCACACAGATGTAATCACGTTTCTTTATCGTATCAAGCTGTTCAGATTCAGATCCTGTTTTAATTCCAGGTGTGAAGACAGTCAGTGTGACGCACAGTGAACCTGTCTGATGGTACTTTACTGTTTAATCTCCATCCATCCTCTTTGTCTCTCTCTGACTCTTAACTTTTCTTTCTTTCCATAAAAGCTGATGCACATGTTTCCGTTCTGCCTCTCAGGCCCGTTGGACCCAGATGAGTTTTCCTGAGAAATGGTTTCTTTTACCTCCCAAAGCTTCTCTCAGATGGGATTCGTTCCTCCGGGTGGCGGACGAGGGGAAGTGTAATTATCACTTGATCTGTTTGTTAATTTTAATGTCATTCTTAATATCCCTCCGTTTGACCACAGTATTAATCTGAGCTCCTGGTGATCGGACCCGGTTTGAGGGGACTTTCAGCTAATGTAATTGTGGCACATGCACTATTTCAACATCAATAAAACATCTGCGCATTAGTATAATTACTGTAAAATAACAAGACCTCCACTGAGCCCCGAGCAGCCGCTGAATATTAAGAGAGGCTCGTCTGAATTACAGAGAAATCAGCAGGACTTGTTTCACAGCAGAAGTCAGGAGGAGGGCGCTGCTCGTCCAGAACCGAGTCAGAACTTTCACATTTCTGTCTAATGACAACTTCATAAAGGAGTCAGAGAATAAACGCGGCAGTGTCGACTCCTCCTCCTCCTCTCAGTGTACACATCGTTTCTCTCTATTCCGACTTATTTCTCTTCCAGCTCTCACTGACTCGTTTTTCATCTATTTTCCTCCCTCTTCATCTTCCCACTCCCTCATTCGGCGCCTCTTTCCGTGCCGATTCCCTCGCCCTGACCTCGAAATGAATAGTAAAGCGCCTCAGATAGAAGAGACTACGGTGATGGGAAATGGAATTGAAATGTTATGAAGTCATATTTAGAGGCGAAAAAAGAGAGAGAGAGGAGAGGAAACAAGGAAGGGAGGAGAAATTGAAGAGGAAGGGAACGAGTGAAAGGAGGAAGGAAGAGAGGACGTAACGAGGACGGAGGAACGACTAAACACAAAGAAATGATATTCTGTCTGATCTCTGAAATTACATCATTATAATCATGTAAGATTCGTAATAATACATTAATCTCACAATGACGGAACGGAACAAACAATCACACGGTCGCCTTCAAGCTCAGTGTGCCAACTGATGTTGCGTTGAAGTCACAGTCGCCATGTTTAAATGTCAAGACACAACATATCGAACTATTCACCTGGTGCGTTTCCAGGAACTGTTCAGAGCAAATTAACTCGGCTACGTAAAGAGTCGTTTGGTCGGAGGATGACGAGACTGTGGAGGTAAACAAACCAGGAGACAACATGGAAACATCTTTTTTTTCCATCAAGCAAGTTGTAGTTGTTCTTGCGTGTCAGCTGGCGTCGGACGTGTTGCACGCTGTCCGGAGACGACGAAGAAATGCAACGATTATCATGCAGACAGGAAACAGCTGATCATCAGATGAGCGAAATGTTAAATCGTGCATTAACTCAAAAACCACCTCAAGTTTGACGCTGTTGGAGGGGATGATGATGGACTTTTGCGTGCTGAGAGCATGTGACGACATTTTTGCATGAACCAATGAATAAACAACGCTTTAAATTCGAGCACATACGGTCCGATTGTGAGTCGCATCTGTTCCACCTGAGCGGCCTCATGAAGAGCTGACATCCACTTTTTTGAAGCAAAGAAACCGTCAATAACAGGCTGGATTCTTCCCCTCGTCTCCTCCAGGTAACTTTCTGCGCTGAAGGAAGAGGAGGGAACCATTCTGAGTGATGTGAGCACTAACACCTGTACAGCACCACAAAGCTTTACAGAAAATGGGAAGAAAACCCACTGGTTATTTTTCTTTCCGAATAATGAGCTGCCGTCTGCCGTCCTCGATCGTTTGTTTGGGCCAAACACAGCTTTCCCACCTTTCTGAAAAGCCTCTGTCCTCCTTGCCACACCGTTGCTCTGAAGCTGTGAGAGTAATCACATGTGTGAAAACGGCTCGGAGGATGCCGGCTGCCTCCAGAGATGAATAAAAACAGCGTGATGGTGGAAGAGAGGGGGAAACGTTCACACCCGGCTGCTAATGGGGAGATGTTGTCTGCAGGAAACCATCAGATGTCTGTGTTTGTTTGCTGTGGGTTTGGAGGCGAGAGTTTGGCAGGTTTCCTCCTGGGAGGAGATTTCGGGAATATCAGGGGATTTTTGCCGGCGTGTTCTGAAGACACGGAAGACCGGAGAGCTGCACGGATTTAAGAGGCAAGCCGAGAAGATCGAATGTATCATGAAGCTGACAGGTTTATTCAGAGGTTTGATGTAATACACGACGGTCAGCTGTAGTAAATGTAGTAACTGCTGAAAAACAAGAACACGGAGCGTCTCAGCAGCTAACACACTTACTCCCTGCTCAGCTGAATATACGCTAAGAAACATGTAATCAAGTCAGAACATTATAGATAAGATCTATAATTGAGCACAGCTTGTTTTTCAGCTCTACGTCTATTTCTGTAATTCCTGTAAATTGTTCTCACAAGTGCAGTAAATTAAACCTTGAGTCAATTTCCTGTCTGAACACATGCTGGGCCATTATAGCTGATTACAGCTGTACATACCTACATTATATAATTAACAACTTCCCTCCACACGCGGCTCACGTGCTGTCACAGCAACAGAACTGTGGCCGAAAAAAGTCTAAATGTGAGGTTTGATTTCTCTCTCTCTCTCCTTGAGGTGGATCCCAGTATTAAAAAAAAAACACTGGTGACCTGTGATCTAAAGGATTTGTGCACATGAGCAAAGATTGTTCTGAGTTTATTAACATATAAATGAATTCACAATGTTTCCCAAAACATTTGAGCATTAAACCACCAAAGTGCAGAACTTGTTGCCTAAACCGAGACAGACGACGTTGGTTTTTAGTCTTTGGTGGTTCATAAACGTCGTCTTTCATTCAGTTAAAGAAATGTGCTGCAGGAACAGAAGCCAGTCAAAACAACCTTTCAAAGTTAATTATTCTTCATTTCAGTTATATGAGCTGCCATGACATGTTGCACCACAACACTAGACGGATGCGTCGTACATGATCAGGTCGTTTCCCAGAAGACTCGTCTTGTATCACGACTGAAGAACAGACTGTTATTAAAGGAAAACTTACATTTATTACAATTCTGGTTTTATTTAAACCACCGTGAACACACAAGATTACATGCAGCGCCTACTGATTTCAGTATTTCTTCATCTGAACGTTTTTTGTTTAAGATATAAGTTACAAATTCCAAATGAAATAACACTCAGTTGTATTTCGTCACCCAGACTTCCTGTCAAAGTATAAAACTTTAACAGGTTCCTTTTTCTTTTTCTGTTCTTATTTTTTGGACGCCTGTGAAGTGAACACAGACGTGTATTTTGTTGGTGAGACCAATTAGCAGCTACTTTCTGGCCGAGACAACGAGCTGTTGGGCCAATGACGACCCACCAAAGTACAAAACACCACACAAGACACCACAGGAACGTGTAGGCACGAGGAAGAAAAACCTTTGTGGACTTAAAACACTTTAAAAGTTATTGTCATCATGTTAAAGCAGAAATTACTGAGCGCAGACGTCCAGGTGATAATAATCACTGCTGTTTGTTTGCCACTAAAGATTCCAGTGTGATTTGTTCTGACTGTTTCTTTGAGGATGGAAACGCGGCGCTGATTTCGAGCCCTGTTCAGTTTTTTTTTATCTTATTTCAGTTTTTGCCTGAAGTGGCACTCTGAGCGTACCTGGCCCTCCTGATCAAAAGCCTCCCATCATGCAGTTTGCTCGATTCCTCTTGAAGTGAGTTCAGATGCAGCGGAGGTGAGAGCGAGTGCATTACAATAACACACAAAGACTTGAGCTAGAAACGTCAAAAAAACAACAACAACCCTGTTTTAACTCACCGTGAAGGCAGATGACAAACTGCAGATAAAGACAGAAACTCTGCTGGAGGATTTCTTTTAAGTACTCGTGGGTCAAGTGGGTCTGAACCGGCACCCGCTCAGCAGCCCTGCTCAGGATTGAAGGATATAACGAGCCACAGTGTTGGACCTACATGTGATGACAGACAGCCTCACTGCTACATGTTCTGGTTCTGGTGAGACGGCTCGCTTTCTGGAAACATTTCCTGTTGGGCTCAGCAGTCATCCCCGTACTTACGTTGGCCTTTCCACAAAAGACACAAAACTCTCAGGTCGTCATTAACAACCCAGTTGCACCAGGATATAAAGTCAGCCACAAACCACAGAACCGTCCAGAGTTATATTATATGCTGATTTGCAGCCTCTCATACGAGGATGTGGAGGGGAAGGTGGTGCGGTCATTAACAAGCCGAAGTCCAAACGGGACTGAAGTAAAAGTCTGTTGGGACATTTTTTATCTATTTGTACCATGATGACTTCTAAACTGTGGTCAGTTGTTTGAAGCAAGTTTTAATAAGCTGTCCAGACAGTTTTCAGACATGTTTAGGGTGAAAGAACAAGTTCAGCCAAATCATTTTTAACAAACACTTGTGGTTTTTGCACGGAAGCTGGATTTGTGAAACCCTCTGTGGTTGAACTAAGAGTGTCGCTGTAACACAATATGTACAATATCCACGAGATTAAGAATGTAAATATTAATACTGCATCGATAAGACACATATACTATATATCAGCCTTGTGCTTCTTTTGTTTAGGAGCTCTGGTGTCAGTATTGGTAGCAGTTCTTTTTTATGTAAACTTTTTTAAAAGTTATCTTTCCACACAAGTTGTGCAAAACACATGAGAACCAAGTAAAAGACAGATTTGATTGCTGTTTTCAAATATCTATAGATACGGTGAAAGCGTCGTTACGGTGTGTTCATTTAGCCGCGATAATCTGGTTGTTAATCTAAATCTGATATCTCGACTGCTCAAGGTTGAACACACAGTGGGCAGGACCAATCAGTGTCCTACCAGGAAGTGCTGGCACGTAGTTTAGCCGTGATGACCAGCGTCTGTTCTTTTAAAAACAACAATGGCGGCTCCTGTAGAGGTTAGCGTAGCTCCTGTAGCATCAATTCAATCAGAACGGGAGAGTCTATCGAGGGGGTTTGATCGCCCTTTTCTTGATTTACCAACTGGCTTCACTGGTGGAACGCTCTCCTGCTGTTCACCTGATCAGGTGAAGTTAGCCCGTGACACTGTTAACTGTCACAGATGGTTCGGCCAAACACCTGCCAGGTATTTCTTCAAAGTGTCTGCTTTACGCCAAACTACTTCTAGCCGCGCCTTCCCAGATGGTTCTGTGTAACAAACCATCTGGCACGTCAGGTTAACGGGACTAAATCTCATCCATCATGTCGTGTACAGCAGGTTTATTCCTCGTTAACCTGGCGGACAGGAGCAGGTGACCTCCTGCACACCTGTCTGAATCCCTGGAGGATGTTCAATCCTCAAAGAATACAACTAAAACATGTTTGTCAGGAAGTTTCCGGATCATCGTTTTGAAAGGTTTGACCTGAAAATCGACGAGGATGTGACTGATGAAGATGGTGATTGATGCTCATGTCCTGGTTCACTGTGCGCTCTGCGGTCGAGTGTGAGCGTACGTTAGCTGGTCGGAGGTAAAGATTTACTGTAAACGTACGTCAGCTGTTGGAGAAGCTGCTCGATACACGGCTGTCCTGATGAATTTATAGACTGTCATGGCTTCATGTTTGCTTTTTATATGTGACTGGAAGCTTTGTTTCCTCAGTGGATATCAGATGTATTGATGGTGATAAACTCTCTGCTTATATTACAGAAGGTTTACATCATGTATGCATGTATTTTCCACCCACCAGGTGTTAGCAGAGACAGCGTGGAAAGTTTCTGAACAGCCAGTAAGAATGCAAACCGAGGTGCTCGAAACAGTGACCCCAGGTAATTAACGGAGCCCTTACTGTGGTTTCAGCCTGTTCACTTGTCAAATGTATAGAACCGCATGGACTGACCCTCAGTAAACAAACTGTGGCTCCACACAGCCGGCAGGAGAATAACACACAGAAAACTGCAGCAACAGAAATATAACAAGCAGCAAAAACCTGCTGACAGCTTCACAACCGCAGAAAACACCCAGAACTCTCGTTAGGTGACTTCCAGCCTCTCTGTGAACTCTTGAACTCGGCGTGAACTTCAGTCTCCTGGAGTCACAAATGACTCATCTGCCAAGAAATGTCAAGTAGATGTCTGAAGGCATCTCTAACTTATCGCACCTGAAGCTCAAGGGGCCCATGTTCAGACCTGTTATCACCGTCTGTTATCACTGGACAGCTCTCAGTACAGGTGTGAACGACCCTGAGATCCACCGAGGACGCGTCTGAGATCTGATCACTCAGTCCACATCGTGTCCTGGACCACACTGAACGAAGAAGCAGAAGAAGAAGAAGATTTTTAGTGCCACATTGGAGGAAAATGCTCCCAGGAAACATCTTCCTCCAACAAATCGTAGCTCTCCTCTTCTTCTCTTCACTTATGTAACAGCTTTGTGCGTTTTTTTCCGCTCAGCTGACCGCCAACTCTTTGAAAACAGGTCAGGAGTCTCGGATCCCAAACAGACCTCTCTTACCTCGAAACCCTTTTCGACGTGCTTGGTTTACCTCAGTCTGCCGTGAAAGGACAGCGGCGGGCCGGGCTTTCCCTGGGAGGACGTCCTCGTCGAGAGGTACCAAATGAGTTAAATGAAGCACGTCTAAAGGAAGGGATATGTCATCGGAGAGTTTATGGATGAATATCTGCTGCGTTCACGTCTACAAGCTGCATCTTCAGCCTCTTTTTTACCTTTGTCACGTCTTTTCTCTCTCTCTCTCTCTCTCTGTAGAAGTCTCTCGCTCTCTTGCATCGGTCCTGACTCAGCAGCGTTTGTGGCTAATAACAGAACCAGCCAGTCAAATTAATTACTGCTGGCCCTGCAGCGCTCACACCTCCAACACACACACACACACACACACACACACACACCTATATCTGGGCTCTCAGACGGCTGAGGAGGCAAATCCAGACATTAAACACCTTTGGGCGACTGAACCGAACGAGACTACACCCGCTCCTTTTCCCTTTGGAGTCTTAAAGGACGATTCCACCCTTCCACCATTAAAATAACATCACCTCCAGACATTTCCAGCAGCTCCAGTACAGTCTGAGCACAGGAAATGTTTCAGAGATATGAAACATTAACGGCAGATGTCAGGCTTTGTGCTAAGCTCCGGTAAACACATCGCTGAGCTTTCTCTGCTCTGGATGCACAGGGAGGAAAATGTGAATCTCTAAATCCAAAAGAAACTCAACTAACAGTGAAATGCTTTTGTTTTCCTTTCCGTCTCCAGTTTCTTTTCAAATCTGCCTTATTTTATGAATAAATGAAACCGCCCAATGATCTCATCGTATCCTCAGAGTCTCTGAGATGACTCGCAGCATTCCCAAACCTCAGACAGCGTCCTGGTCAGAAAGATGTCTATATAAATCATCTTTGTGAGCAGCTTTCGACTCATAATTCTGCTAATTGTCAGTGACCTCTAGTGATCGCAGGAATTGTTGGGACAGCAAAGGAGGAAGTCAGGTGAGGTAGCAGTTTGCAGAGGAAGGAGGTCAGGCTGGATGCACAGCTCACACACAGGACTTCCACGTACGTAACGTATATAAGGTGTACGTATGTAGATTAAGGTACATAAGTGACACATTTATCTTAAACACAATGTTTACTAAACCTTACCAAGCGATGATGTTGTTTGGGGAGTTCAAAAAACCCACCACGCCACTCTGGTGTCGTCAGCTTACGAACGCAACTGGACTCATTTATTGAGATCGGTTTGATTGGTAGCTGAAGCTGATTTAACTGCAACGGTTTCACAACTTGTACAATTGACGAACATCACCTGACTTCGTCCTTCTCTACTCTCAGATATACGGAGTAAAGAACTCCAGGGGGATTTCTGGGGTTTTGTTTTTGGGGAAATCTGCTGTTAAACAACTTGGCTCTTGGTCTAATTGGAACATTTCCCGAACCATTCGGATTTTGGATCATCATCGGAACAATTGCTCTGTCAAGTGAACAGTGGTGTCAGATCAATCCATCACACCTTTAATTAAACGACGTCCCATTGTCATCCAGATTTCATCGATTGAAAGAGGCCTGAGTGCATGTGCAATTAAAAATGTACGATATCAATCAGTGTGTTTCTGAAGCGACCCACTGGAACCAGACGCTCGAGCACACTGCAGTTTATTCTAACTGAGCGCTGCTAAGTATCCAGCAGCAGTCTTTCCCAGAAGCCACTGATGTTTTCCACCTGCGTGTGGCTTCACTTACTCCAGTCATGCATAAAACACACCTTAACAAACACACTACACCACCCAGGCACTTAGCCTCCACCGGTACACTCATCTCATTTAGCCTCCAGCAGCATACGACCACGTGTTAGCCGACTCCCAGGATCAGATGCTAACACCTCCACAGAGAGATGCCTGCTGGTCATCCTCCGTCGCAACATGCAGTTCAGTACGGAAATGAGAGCGTGTTCCCATCCCACTCGTTCTGATCTCCACTTTTTGTTTCTGCAACCAAATCACACAAATTCATCAACCTGTTATCGTCACTTAGAGAGGAAGAAACTTTACTTTTCCAAGTTACATCAGTGATTTGTTCTTTCCCCCCGGAGACCCGGGTTGAAACATGATGTCTGGAGCTCACAAGTCACTACAGAGACACTTTAAATCTATCAGCCAAGATGTCACATCACACACACACATTAACCCACCGGCTGATGTAAGCCCTGGTAACAACCGAGATTGTGTGACTTGCCCATGAGCAAGTCAGAGTTTGATTAGAAAAGAAAGGAAGTGATTGAAATTTACCAGCAACATTCTGCAAGTCAAAAGAGCTGCAGGCTCAGATTGGATTTATCACACGTCTGCAGCTCGTTGATAGTTCAGAACATACAAACTCAGAGTCACCTGGATAATTGCTTCAGATACAAAATGTGTTTTTTCTATCAGTTATGTTATTTTTAGGATATTCTAATATTCTTTGCTTTGCAGGCGACCATCTTCAAGCCTCTAGCTGTCATCGTCTCGCTTTTTGGAGCCAGAAGGCATCAAATTTGGACGAGAGGGTGAAGCTGAGGAGGACATCCTCAGAACCCGAGGACATGCCGTGGCAGCGACTATGGTAGTCACACCTTAATGCAAAACCTGCTTTATCGTCTGTTTTACCCTAAACGGTGCAATAATTTACTAAATAAACATCATGCTCTACTGAAGAAGACTTGATCATACAAACTGAGATCACAAACTCATCAGGAAACCTTTTACTGAGGCGATGAATCAGCTGAGAAGATGGATCATTTTCTCATAAGCTGTCAGACTTCTTTTGCAGCCGGTGGAGTCGCCCCCTGCTGGCTGATACAAAGAATGCAGGTTTAAAACACTTAAAACAGCCAGTGGAGTCGCCCCCTGCGACTCCACTGGCTGTTTTAAGTGTTTTAAACCTGCATTCTTTGTATCAGCATACAAAGAATGCAGGTTTAAAGCACTTTGCTTTTTACAGTCAGTGTTGTCAGTACTGAGATGTTCGCTGTTAGAGCAGAAGTGATTCATACGTGACTCTCCTGGAGCTCTTTGATTGAATGTTTCATACAGAATATAACCTTCGGACCGGTACTCGACTTCTCTCCGGGGTTTTTATACCTTCCAACTCCTCAAAGAGGCAGATATTTCATAACATAGCTGTGCTAATGATTAAAATCCACCCAAGCATTAAAGCGCTCCGACTGTCAATCACAGAACATTGTCTAAGAGAAAATTAATGAGACTTCATGCACTTGAAGCTTTTGGCACAGTGTGACTCCAGAGGAAGTTTTTGATACGTGTCCAATAAATCTAAGAGTGAAGTGTTGAGTAGGTATTAGTATAAAGCAGTAAGATGACAGAACACAGTGTGGATGGTGGAGACACAGTTGTATAAATTGAGGCCTGTTGGGAGCTTTTTCCACCGTGTTTTCTGACCTTTCCCAGAAAGCCGTCTCCCACACCGGCTGTTTGTCAACCCATCTCACCGATAGAAGGCTTTATTATCCCGGACCTGCCCGAGCAGCGGCTCCCAGGAGTGACATCTAGATGAGCGAAAGTTTGAAGCCGAGGAAAGTTTGCAGACCTCGAGTTGCCAGAACTCCTCGCAGATAAAACAGCAGCGCCTGGAGCCCGAGCAGAAGGAGAGTTATAAGGACGGGGCGCTGCCAGCCTGCCAGCAATGTGACAATAATATCCCCACTTCACACATTTGTGATGGGTGCACTGATGCACAAATGTACTGTTACTGGTGTGTGTGTGTGTGTGTGTGCAGAAACGAACAAGCAGCTCCGACTGAACTACAGACACTCAACCTTGGATATCCTTTCCATCTCCACATTAAACCCCTCAAGGATATAAATAGCGTGTGTGTGTGTGTGTGTGTGTGTGTAGGGGTGTGTGTGTGTGTGTGTGTGTGTGTGTGTGTGTGTGTGTGTGGCGGCGTCCTGGGTCTTGCTGTCAGCCTTCCAGAGGACAGTGAGTGACAGCCGCTGTGCCTTCACAGCAGGAGAATGACATTAATAAATATCTGGGGGATTTTTGCTCTAATTGCACAAAAGTGTTTAATGGTTTTGTTCTGGTGACGGCATAAAATTAAATCCAGACGCAGGCTTTTTATTCTTGGATAAAGAATGAATATTTGCTGCTGAGTTTCAGGTGAGTGTTTCTCCAGAAAGGACTGGGCAACACTTTGGTTAACCTCACTGTCCTTTAAATGCTCTCCAGAAATAAACTTGACTCGAAGTGACGCAATTCATGAATTTTTTGCAGAGCTGTGACTCCGGGGACTGCGCTGAACATCTGCCGCTGTCGGAAGGATTGCCATCACTTTGTAAGAGACGTTCCTGACTGATGAGCCTGGTGATCTGCAGACTTCACCTGGCTCCATGAGGTGAACGATCAACGGCGACAGGAGACCTTTTAAACTGATCAACAATCAGTTCCAGCAGTCTTGGTTTTACTCTGAAACTAACTGTGTTTTAAAGACAGAAGGCAAAGATAATCTCACAGTGCCAGAATGATTAGTGTGGATTCAATTTGAGATCGTCTGTGTGACACAGCAGCACCGATCTTTAAGACTTGTTGAAGTCGTCCAACGCTGCTGGTCCCCCAAATAAATGTTAGCAAAGTGCAAACTGAATGTTTCTTTATGTTGCAACTGTACTCAGTTTAGCTTTAATTTTCTATTTCTCTTGTCACAATGCTGTCATTCTGCTCTGGTGGATTTAGGCAGAAGCACCACTTGGTTGGGGTCGGGGAAATATCATGGTTCGGCTTAAAATACCTAATTTGGTCGCCACGATCTCGGATGGAGATGATCCGTCTTCCTGACATCGAAAGCCAGCTATGGTTGCTACAAAAACAGCTGGAAACATTCCCAGCTGTCCTTTGAAACTGCTTTCTACTGTTTGGCAGCTGAACTAACAGCGTCGTTCTCTCGGCTCTGCTAACAGAGAACAACAGCTGCCAACGTAAACTAACGACCGGCTTCTGACACACCACAGAAGTTCCTGTTGGTCCTTAA
Source organism: Sparus aurata (assembly GCF_900880675.1). Lineage (NCBI taxonomy): Eukaryota > Metazoa > Chordata > Actinopteri > Spariformes > Sparidae > Sparus > Sparus aurata. The sequence continues at coordinate 26,706,450 of NC_044206.1, read as the reverse complement.
AGAAAGATTCTATACTTGTGTTTGCACTAAAACAGATTAAAACTAAACTCTACTGCACCAAAACTATTTAAACTGTTATCCTGTTTGAGTTTGAATCATACTGCTGAATTACTGTCAGCACCGGTCGAGCCTGGAAACTGCAGTCTCAACGTGAAAAACATGTATATCCCATTGCTAGCTAGCTCACAAGCTAACGCTAGCAAATGTGTTGTACAGCCTAAGTATCACTGCTGTAATATACTCATATAAGAGTGCTAAATAACATGCTAACACTGGAGCTGCTGCAGCATCAGTCATTTTAATCCACAGCAGCAGTGAAACCCAGCGGGCCTGAAAACATGAAGAAACCAACATCGACTCAAACTGCAGGAACACTTCAGCGACGAGCACTTAGCAGCAAAGGTGTCACTTAAATCCCTCAGAAGTGAGAATCTTCAGGATCACTTCTTTAAAACGCTGCCTGTATCGTCTCCTCCGAGGAACGGCAAACCTGAAACTAAACTTTTATTTTTATTTTTTTCCGTTCCAACCATTTAAGTGATCTCCAGCGAGCGCAGCAGCGGCGTACGCTCCGGCTCCTCGGAGAAACATTTGAAGCAGTTACGTCGCCGTGTCCCTGGAACGATCATGTGAAGGAAGAGCCGGTGGGAGGAGGAATAAAAGATGAGATATATGAGCGGTCGAGGGAATTTCTAAGTGATGAGCCCAAATTAGAGTGGGTTGATGGGAGGGAGACACGTGGGGGAAAGGACTCGGTGGGGAGAAGGTGAATTAAGGTACAGTACTGCAACTTTTTTGGGGAGTTTTCAGTCTGTGATGGAAGTGAGATGGAGGAACTACTTTTCTAACTTTATGAGTGCAGATCGGGGACATCAAAACCTGAATGTGCAGCCAGATGTTGAACATCAAAACTTCATAATCCCGTCAGTTTCTGGACATTAAACAGAGGAACGACTGAAGACTGAACATGTATTATTTAATCGCTCTGGGAGACGACGTGCGTGTCATTAAGTTAGCTTAATTTTTTTATTTTTGTCAGCAAAGAGAAAATGAATCCTATCAGTGTGTAGTCATTACTGAGGGTGGAGACGTACTGGTGTAATTTCTTCCAGCAGAAAGATAATTATTAAGTGTGTTTTCAGTTTGTGGAAACAAGACGAGCAGAGCCGTCACCTCGGCTGAGCGTCACGAGAGAACGTCTCTGATGTGTGGCGGTGTGGAAGCGTGTTGCCTGAAGCGTGTTACGCTAATGTGATTTTGGCGAAGAAAGATAATGATAACAATGTGTGACCCCTCCCCCCGCTGGAGACGAGAAGATTACATTTGTGTAAAATTACGCCGCCTCCTAATTGTATGAATGGATGAGATTTGTCTTTGTGGAGTTAATGGGTTTTGGTTTTCCAATTAGAGACTGTTAATAAAGCTCCGTAAGGCTGAAAAAACCAAACAAACGAGAGGCGAGATGTGTTCAAGAACCTCGGCTGTGAACCCGTCTAACGAAAAGAAATTAATAAATACAAGATGGTTCATGATTATATCTTCTTATATATAATATATCTGCTTCCTGGTCTGACAACTGAAGCCGACGTGGAACTGCCTTTAAACTTTAACCTTTATCTAATGGTGGTTGCAAGAAGACGTAAGCTTATGAGAAAATCACCCTCATTCTCACTTGATTTAGTACCTCAAACATTTAACTAATGAGTTCTTGGTTTCATGTCTTCTTCAGTACATCATTATGTAAATTATGGTTGGATGATAACGTTCAGTCGGGTTTGTCCGGTCCAATCCGCTGTGTGTCCAAAGCTCCGCCCTCTTGTCCACATATGGTCACTTTAGAATGAGGTAAATCCACTTCCTGTGTCGGAGTCCGAGCAGGTTGTTTGTCTTGTGGACTACAGAATCAGTTCTTCCGTCCTCACGTTCAGTCGGCCGGGTCACTGGGTGGATTCTGTGTATCTGTCACCTTATTTATTCTCCAGACATGTTTCCAGGTCCAAGGCGACAGGATGTGAGTGCACCACAGTACTGTAATCTCAGCAGGCAGGCGTCTGACTGAGGCGACCGACCCATCGAGGGTTTGTCTCGATTGATGTGTCCTCTCTGCGTTGATACCTCCAGCTCGGTGTCGGCCGTCTCGCCCGCTGGCTCTAAAACACAGAGCTGCTCCGTGTCGGGCGCTGATACGAGATTAAAACGTGATAGTAAATATAGTGTGTGTCTCAGAGGAGCTGTGAGCCCGGAGAGCCACTGGTTCAGGGCAATCAGCTTTACAATCAGAGGGAGGGATCGACTGAGAGGACGGAGAGGTTCTGCTGACAAAACCAGAACATGTCCGACTGAACTCACAGCAGAATAAACTACAGGACAGAAGTCTAAACACGTCCTCGTGTCACAGGGCTGCAGCTAATGATTATTATTCTGATTGTTTCCTCGATTAATCAATTTGTTTTTAGCTCTTTCAAAATGGGGAAAATGTCGACTGGTGTTTCCCAAAACTCCAGATGACGTCAAAGGTTTTCTGCCAAGTTTACTGCCATAGATAATCAGAATAATTGGCATTTAATTTGATTAGTTAATTGCTGCAGCTCTGATGTGTCTTCCTGATTTGTAAGATTTGATTTTTAGTTGATGGCCTGTCCTACGTACGGACTTATGCAAGCTACATTACCCAAACCAGCGTGTTCTCCTCAACCTAACAAGCTGTAAAGGTCCAGTCGGTGCTGCAGCAGTCGTGTTGTACTGAGTCGTTCAGGTCGGATGTGTTGTTTGGATCCAAGAAAGAATAACTTGAAAAGAGGAAAAAGAAGAGGAGAGCAACAGGAATGTGTTGAGAGGATGGAGGAGGAGGAGCAGAGGAGAGGTGGTAAATGGTTGGAAAAAGAGAAAATTAATTCACAGAGAGAAGAAGAGGCGAGATGAAAGGAGAAGAAACGACTCTGAGAGGAAAGTGTTCGGGTTCACGGGTATTTCTGTCTTTTTACATTATCTTTATCTTTAAACCTCCATATCACACATCCAGCGTACAGACGTGATATACACACTCCTAACTACCCACATTTCTCCTGCGCTTGTTCACTACCCTTAATCTTGCTTTTTGGCGCGGCCGGCGCTCGCCATTTCCATAATTCCTGTGATAGAGCGGAGGGGGAGGCAATGTGAAATTGAAAGAAGGGGGGAAGGTAATCTGGAGAGCGAGCGGTTGCTCATCTGTCAAGATTACAGCTCTGAAATCCTGTGAAATTCTTTTTTATCTCACACGGAGAAGGCGGACCTCCACCTTCTGCCGTGTAATTGGTAAAATAAGAGCATTAGGTTTCAAAGGATGAGCTGCTGGTGTGCGAGGCAGTCGAGCAGCGTAGGTGAGCAGCCGGGTCACGTGACGTCGTGACTGACGTTTCACTGGAAGTCTGAATATTTCTGCCGGCTCGCTGGATATTATTATGCGTTTCTCTCAAAGCTGCAATTAACTGGAAGTTCTCATGTTTCATTCAAAATCACATTCATGCAGATTTCAGGTCGGATAAATCAACTTGTTGCACGCTGCCGGTGTCACATACGTCGCATACGTCAGCTCGTCACCGAAGCTAAAATCCCGTCTACACTCCGGTTTAATCACCCTTTAAATATTCTGAACGACTCATTTTAAAGCATTTCTGATGTAAAATATCATTAAATAAAATCAATAAACCTTCTGCAAAATATTCTTTATCCTTTATTTTGTACGACTTGGTAATTTAAATGTTTTGACGGATTTCCAAGTTGATTCTGAAGATCAAGGGGATGATTGCAGCAAAGTGACGACACAAATAAGCTGAGTTTTCCTGAGAACAGCTGACAATACTTCTCTGCATATCTAATATAAAATTAATTTGAACGCTTAATATAATCCATCACCTGTCAGTGCTGTAATTAATGCTAATTTTACTAACAGCAGCATTATAAACACAAAGAACATGATGAACGTCCTCTCTCGTCTTCGTCTTCCCGCTCGCTCGCTTTATTTATCCCAAATTGAAAATGGCCTCTGAGGTTCCCTGCAGGACCGAGCCTGGTATTACTCTAATGAGGAGTGTAGAATTCTGTTTAATTAGAACAACATTAGTCTGAGCACATTGTTAAGTTTATTGCTGTCGAACTAATTAATACGTTCTCCATCCATTTAGAAAAATCCCCCCGTTCGCCGTGTTAATACATTATCCCCCAATAATTTCATTATCATTTACAACAAGCGGACGGCTTCATTTCAAACAAGTTAAATTACGTGATACAAACACCGCAGATTATTACTTTTAACACACACACACACACACTCTCTACATCTATTTGCACAGTTAGCAGAGAGCAGCATGGTTCAATCTGTCAGTGTCAGCGCTCTTGTGTCAGCTGGAGGAGCCACATATCAAAGAAGGAGAAGAAGAAGATGAAGAAAAGGATGAAGAAGAAGAAGATGTAAGTGGAGGCGAGGTGGAGGAGGAGAAAAATGATTCAGGGCTGTAATTAGCTGTGATGAACCATTTCACGCTCAGATAGGTGGTGAAATTTTCACATATGACACACGTACATCTTAGTGTGTGACAGTATGTACATGTCCTGTGTGTGTGTGTGTGTGTGTGTGTGTGTGTGTGTGTGTGCGTGTGTGTGTAGGTGTCAGTTTTGAAGCGTTCACGCCGGCAGAGAGCCGTCAGCCACAGTGTGACGACCATTTAGGCTTCACATCACTTACACACACATACACACTGATAAAATTAACTGGCAGCCACACACACACACACACACGCACGCACACACACACACACACACACACACACACACACACACACACACACACACACACACACACACACACACACACACACACACACACACACACACACACACACACACACACCTCCTCACAGGTGGGACTCCCCTCCACCCCCCCGCCTGAACACAGAGCCGAGGGCGAGCCGACACTAATCCTGTTCAATTAAAACACCTTCGCTGTTAAAGAACATTAAAACACCTCAACTCTGTAAACACACTGTGTGTTATGACTGTGTTTAGCAGTGTGTGTGTGTGTGTGTGTGTGTGTGTGTGCGTGTGTGTGTGTTCCCTGTGGATGTCGGACCAGCTACGGATGATGTGCGAGTCTCTCTGAAGAAAAGAGGACGAGAGGAAACACAGAGACAAAGACAGTCAGGCGTCTGTTCTGTCCAGCGACCTGCGATCACATCCAGTCACAGAGGACGAGATAAACGTGAGTCCAGTCCAGAGATCCAGAACCTGGAACCAGTTGATACCGCCCAGATAATGTGAATGCTAACTGTTAACGCTGCGTCGTGAACGAGGACGCTGCCTCTGTTGTTGTGGATAATCCGCCAGGAGAAGGAGAAGATTTATTTTACTTTATTTAATGATATATATTTTTGGAAATTGGATTTGGTCGCTACAAAAACACGCTCGAAACTACAGAAACTACTAACGGCTGTTTGGCAGCCGCTGTTGGCTCGTGATAACGCCTCCACCTTCTGTGGCTTCTATGAAATGAAGCCATGCAACATTTCCAACACTTGCTGGACTGCAGTGGAGCTGAGAAACATTCATTCAGAGTAAAAACGTTGAATTAAAAAGTAGAAATATATAAAAGTAAGTACAGCACCATAGGAGCTCCGTCAGCCTCTCTGCTCCGATCTGGAGTTTCATACCGGTGCGTTAATTATATTAGAGGCGTCTTATTGAGCTGCCTGGTTACTCAGAATTAATGGAGAATCAGAACATCACTGCTGTGACGTGTCTGTAAACAGAAAACACGAGCAGCGTTAACTTCCTCTCAGCGCTGAGGTTGTAAAACTGGAGCAGCAGCTGATGAAGCGTCTGATCGGTTCTTCTTCTCCTGAGCAAAGACTCCTGTCACCACACAGAGACGTTCACGAGTGGATCAGCGCCGACTGACGTCTCTGGGCTGATTCACAGAGTCTGAACCCAGTGAAAAGTACGAGTCAGACAGCTAATTTCAGCATTTTTCTACCAAGTATCCATCCATCCGCTGACCTGTCGCTCCCCCTCTGCCTCCCTCCGTCCCTCCAGCCTTCCTCTCCTCAGGCCACTGCTCTTATCCTCTCATCCATCAGTCCTCCACCCTGCAGCCATCGCTCCTTCTCTTCTCCTCTCTTTCACTTTTGTTTTCTACCTCCATCTCTTCAGTGTCAATCAGTCCTCTCCATGTGGACTGGCACTGAGGCTTCATTATGCCCCCTCCCCCTCCTGCTCTCATATTTATTTCATAGCTGGCAGGCCTGCGAGGGAAACAGCCCCCGCTGGCAAATGAAAGGGTGAATTTCCACATGCATTATTCTCACACTGAGCCGCCGCAGGACTCGACACAGCTCGAGACGCCCCGCGGCGCTCGGCAGTACGCAGCCGCGGCCTGTGAGCGTGCATATCGATGCATACGAATGTACAGCAGAGTGCAGAATACATTTGCACATTATAGAGCTGCATGTGATGTACAGAGAGGCTTTACAGACGGAAAACACCACCTGCCCTCAGAAATACATCAAATATACCAGAGACACGCTTACACGTCTCCAGGAGGGCAGATTTAAACCATTCAGTCACATATTCTGCAATCTGTCATCTGAAGGAAAGAAAAATAACATTAACCCCTAAAACCTGATTGTATCCGCACACCGGCCGACTCGTCAGGGTCGTAAATCACTCGAAATCAAAGCGACGAGAGACTCGAGGACAGAAACCTCAGAACCATTCTCACCAGGAAAATGGTCTGTGGAAGTGGCTTATATACCACACACACACACACACACACACACACACACACACACACACATATATATATATCTATAACCCACATATATGTTTAATGTTGGGCAGCAACCTCTAGTATCTATGACAGGAGCAAAGGAGGAAGTCATGTAATAGTGTAACGATGATCTTTTCCTGAACCCGACCAAACAACCACCGCTTCACGTTTGACGATGGGAAACTACAGACGATGTGATTTCTCCCTGTCATCACAACGTTGTGTGCAGCTGTGACTCAGATGTAGAGCCGGCGTCTTGTTATCGGAGGGTTGCTGGTTCGATTCCCCTGGTCTGCACGTTTAAGTGTCCTTGTGCAAGATACTGAACCCCAGACTGCTCCTGATGTGCTGGTCCGCACTGTGCATGGCAGCCAACACCATCAGTGTGTGAAATACTGTAAGTCACTTTGGACAAAAGCGTCTGCTAAATGTTGTTGTGTAGATCTGATTCTCTCCAGGTTCCATCACTAACCCGATCTACTGATACATTTAAAAACACTACTCCTCTATAATCAATCAGCCAATGAGATGCAAAGCTATTAAAATAGAAAGAGGCTTCATATTAACGTAAGAATCTGAATAGATAGAGTGATAGTTATTTTAATAAATGACATTGTCCCTCGATTTGAATCCCTCGTGTCAAACTTTAGATGGACTTTGAAAGAAGACGTCAGAACAGAGGCAGAGCTGCCGAGCTTCGACCTGATTGGCTGAACGCTCGGACAGTTGATGGTGGACAACGTAAAGATGAAGAACATATCATTTTCAGGAAGACGAGGATGTAGACTTGAGATGGAGAATCTACCAGCCTTGTTTCTTGTCAGCTGATGTTGGATCACGTTAGCTTCATGTGTGTTTGATGCGGAGGAAGAAGAAGGATTGTAGGACGACACACACACAGATTCTCCGGGCCGAGAGAAGCTTCCTCCTCCCTCAGCAGGACGGAGCGCCTCACATCTTTTTAATGGAACAAATAACAGGCCGTCACACCGTTTTGTCACACGGATATCTGCATGTAAAATGTTCTAACATCCGTGTAAAACGCCCGAGTCTGCTGCTTTCTCGGCTCCACGATGGAACTTTTAAAGACCCCGTAAAAAAAGGCCTGCCGTCCCTAACGAGCCAGAACGAAAACCGAGAAGAAAGGCGAGGAGAGGAACAGGCCACGGGTGAGCAGCCCGAGTCCCCGTTAACCTTGTAAATGATTCCGTCTCCGGCTGGAAGATTGAAGCTCCAACGCTGTTTACTTAGCAGACAGAGAGACGATGTTCAGAGTCAGAGAGCCGTATGGATCGGACAGAGCGCCCTTCAACACGCCGCGGCTGACAGAGTATCGACGGGCTTCCTGAGCCAATTACCCATGTTACAACAGACACACACACTCACACACACACACACACACATGGATGATTATAGAAATAAAAACATAAAGACAGAAGCACATTATGTTCCTGAATCATAATTATGTACGACCAGAGTCTTAAGAGACTAGTAATTATAAAAGAGATGTCAGCAGGCTTGTTTACATGTTTCGACCAACCAGCACATGTGACCACACACACACACACACACACACACACACACACACACACACACACACACACACACACACACACACACACACACACACACGGATGATTATAGAAATGTATGTGAACATAACCATAAAGACAGAAGCACATTATGTTCCTGAATCATAATTACGTACGAGCAGATTCTTGGAAACTAATTATAAAAGAGATGTCAACAGGCTTGTTTCCACACACACACACACAGACACACACACACACACACACACACACACACACACACACACACAGAGTCCTGGATCAATAGCTCTTCCCATCGGCATGGTAACCCGTGTCAGCCACTGGCACATCTGTAGACTGAGGCCAGAGTAAAGCTACAGATCGATTAAAAGCAGCTTTAAACTGAATATATTTTTGAATGTATCGACGTGATGGTATGAAATCTTCTCCAACAGACGCTGGACGGCGGGTTAACCTCAGTTTCAGGAGCATATTGAAGCTGTAGGTTGAAGGAGAGATGATATTGATCCGTGTGAACGCACTTTTGCAAAAGATGCAATTCCAGCGGATTCAGCCCAAAGAGGCAGTAGTGCCGGCTGCAGCTCAGCCGCCTGGTTCAACTGTTAGTGAACACTTCTGCAGACACGTCCAGGTGTGTTCAGGTCAGACTGTCTGTAGATTAACCTGTCATAACCTGAGGTGGAGGAGTTACAGCGCTGTGGAGAGAGTGTTTAATGCCAAACCATGATGCTGAAAGCTAACCAGAGCAGAAGCACGGTGTGGTGACGAGAGAGAAAAGAAACAAAGTCTTAACTTGTCCGTGGTTTTGCAGATTTATTATTTATTATTGTGACTGGTTTCTGAACTGATGGTTGGTACTTTGACTCCTGACCAACGTGGTGAGATGAGGCTCAAATTATTGATTATAGCCGTAAATGCAGCAGATATATTTTTCAGAGAAACCACATGCAAGCTTTAAGATGACATCATTGTTACAGTGCCTCTGATAGTCTCGTCAGTGTGCAGTAACAGTGATATTGATTCAGAGGAAGACTCCCTCGTTGTGTTTGTGTTAGCGCTGCTGAGCTTAAAGGTCAGTGCTCGGAGGTGAGTGGATTCAATCGGTGCCACATTTCCACACGTGCTTATAAAACAGTGTGAAAGTGATCCATACAGCCGATCGACTAACATCACCTCAGACCACAGGACAGGTACAGTTCGATCTGTGTCTGATACGACGTGTTGGTGCACGTTAACTCCACTGCACCAGTCAGCAGACACGCTGTGGAGGGAATGAGTAGTTTTAATCAAATGTTGAGACTCGCGTGTCGTTTGCTAAAGTAACAGAGATAAAGCCAGTGTGCATGTTTACAGCCTGAAGTATAAAGTTGCTTGAGGTTCATATTATTTCTATTGAATGTCACATCGTCTGTTTCTCCAGTTCAGCCACTGGCATGTTTTATTTCCCCGTGCACTGTAAATGTCTAACTGCAATACGTTTAGATCTGCCTGAGAAAAATAATCTGTCACGTATAATTTATCACTTTTATTTTCATGAGAATTTCTTCTTTTCTACCCCAAAACTCTCCAGAGACGTTCCGTCATCTGAGATTTGGAGGGTGTGCGCCGCGGCGTCGCGAGGCGGCTGCAAGTCGAGGAGAAGTCAAAAGCAATCAAACACAGAAAGAGATCATTTTGTGAGTTATTGCACTGACCCTGGATTCTTTACATGCAGCGAGTTCCTGAATGCACAAACAGGCAGAAGTCTCCAAACTATTCCTGCACACAGCAGGAAATTATGTGATTGATTAGCTGTCACATGCAAGTTTAAAGTCTCTGGAAACAGTGTTTTTGATTTCTGCGAGGTGCTGAGGTAAAACACTCAGAAAGGAAATCGATCTCCACTGTGAGGGTATTCTTTAGAACACAGCTGTGGAGGATATGTGGTGGTGAAAGCTGTGAAACATGCAACATAACCGGTCCTTTACAAATACAGTTCTACACAGTGGTTCTGTTCAGACCTCATCGTCCTGAGTGATCCGATCGGATCTGTGTGAACACAACGTTTAAATGATTTACATTTTATCAACGCTAACCAAACAAAACAGTTAACAGGAACAAATAAAGGCTACTTCTTTGTCCCTGTGGAGAAAAGTCACCAGACTCCCTTTAAAAATCGCTCAATTTAGTGAGTTTTGAGGTAAGAGAAACATTCTGCAGTTTGTAAACACTGTCTCTCACAAACTTTGCTTACTTTGGCCTTTTTGTTAGTTCGGCAAATGAATTTCATTCTGTTTTTCTTTCTCTGTGTAAAAAACATGTCTGTTTGTCCCAGAGTTGTGTGTTTTTAAGTGCTTAATTGGTCTTTGACGCCACAGAGGCTTCAGGTTTTACTTCTGATCTGGTAAACTCCTGACAGAATCTGTGATTTTTAACCTCATCAGCTTCTCTGAATGTGAAGCTGCGCTGAGGCAAATGTCCAAAATGTTAGGATTTTCAAAGAGCCGTGGGAAACCTGTCAAACGCTTTTTAAAATGATTTTTTTATCGGACTCTCTCAGCCCAACAACAATGGAGTCGTGCAGGAAAATGTCTTCAAATGACCGACGTGGCTGAAAGTCATCACAAAAGGCACAAATACAGACACAACCGCGTGATATCAGCTTCCCACCACCTCCACAGAGGCAGCGTGAAAGAGAGAGATCTCATTTGCATGGCTGCCTCGTGTGTGTTTGGCTGTGTGAAGCTCTCTGTGCAGCCCGACGAGCTGGCTGGAGTTCATTTCTAATCTGCTCATCCTCTCCTTGAAAAGACGTGTCAGTCAGAATACACCGCCAAAAAACAGAGAGAGAGGGAGCGGACTAAAATTAGATGACAGCGAGATGGAAGTCGAGAGTGAAATGTTGAGGGAGAGGCAGATATAAAGCCTCGTTAAGAGCGCGTGAGATCAAGAATCTGTACGAAAAAAAGAAAATGAGAGAGGATGAGTGACAAAGACGAAGGCGGGGAAGCAGTATGGAGTGTGTGTGTGTGTGTGTGTGTGTGTGTGTGTGTGTGTGTGTGTGTGTGTGTGTGTGTGTGTCAGGGTCAGATCTATTCACATGTTGCCAACAAGAACTGAGGAGGGTTTTTTTTTTTTTTTTTTTGGGAAGAAAAACTCAAGCAACCAGGGAACAAAAAGAAAAATGTGCTCTGAATATTTAACACACAAGTCTACATTAACATTTGACTTTGAATGATACTTTAGTATACAGAGCGTCTCGCAGGAGGAGTTCAGATCCTGGATGTGCTCTAAAAAGAGATCAACAGCTGAGCCAAAGTCTAGTCTGTGTCTATTGAGATGAATCAAACCCGCGACCTCGGCTCAGAGTCCAGATGGCTGCTACAGACGGATCTCCGTGCCAGTCGAGAGTGATGTCAGCTCACCTAATGGGTTCAGTTTCAGGAAGAAAAGGATGATGGGAAGTTGAGATCAGAACTCCCATTTCCTGTTTCTTGGACCTCGGCCACGGAGAAGAATTGGCATTATACATTAAACTGTGCAAACGAGTGACAAGGTTGAACAATGAGAGCTGGAAAACAAAGCTGAACATCTGCAGCCGAGGTAAAGTGAGGTAATGAGGCGCGAGAGAGATTCTCTCCGAGGTGTTCTCTCAAAGTGTTACTGCGCGGGAATAAACGTAGGGGAACCCACGATCCTCCACGGACCGGTACCAACTGATAATCAGTTATTGGTGAGCTTATTAGAAACCAAAGGACAAACAAGTCCAGGATCTCCTTCCTGAACACCAACAAGTCCAGAATCTACTGACTTCTTAGAAACTAAAAGTTTCAGGATTATCTGACTTGCTACGAAACCAACAAGTCCAGGATCAACTGACTACTTAGACACCAACACGTCCAGAACTTTCACACTCATTAGACAACAACAAGTCCAGGATCTACGGACGTATTCAACACCAGCAAATCATAAGACGGGAACCAACAAGTTCAGGATCCACTGGTTCATACGGCACCGACATGTCCAGGATCTACGTCCCCGTTAGAAACCAACAAGACCTGGACCTGCTGATCCATCAGAAACCAACAAGTCCTGGACCTGCTGATCCATCAGAAACCAACAAGTCCTGGACCTGCTGACTCATCAGAAACCAACAAGTCCTGGACCTGCTGACTCATCAGAAACCAACAAGTCCTGGACCTGCTGACTCATCAGAAACCAACAAGTCCTGGACCTGCTGATTCATCAGGAACCAACAAGTCCTGGACCTGCTGATTCATCAGAAACTAACAAGTCCTGGACCTGCTGATCCATCAGGAACCAACAAGTCCTGGACCTGCTGACTCATCAGGAACCAACAAGTCCTGGACCTGCTGATTCATCAGAAACCAACAAGTCCTGGACCTGCTGACTCATCAGAAACCAACAAGTCCTGGACCTGCTGATCCATCAGGAACCAACAAGTCCTGGACCTGCTGATTCATCAGAAACTAACAAGTCCTGGACCTGCTGATTTATCAGAAACCAACAAGTCCTGGACCTGCTGACTCATCAGAACAGTCCCAGATAAACTGATGCAGTAGAAACCAGCGGTTCACACTCTGACACATCTAACTCAGCCTTTGTTTGACTTTTATTTTGGAAAGAAACCAGAAAATAAAGTGTTTTTCTCCCCTGAACTCTTGATCAGTCCTCTTCCAGTGTATTAACCTGCACGTTAACCTATTGATAACCACTGACGGCTCGCTGAGTCAGCACTTCATGAGGAAGAGTCTCAAGTACTTAACAGCACCATGTACAGTACAGAACATGGAGAAAAGAAAGCAAACACGGACTCTAATGGACTCTATTGTTCACAGACTGGTTTCCCTGAGGTCCTGAGCCGGGTCGTTTGTGGAACAAAATCAATCGTTGCACACAAATCTGCAAGAACAGAACAGCAGTTCTGCAAGAAAGAAAGACCAATAAACACTGCAGAACAGGAGGTGTGTTGAGTTTTCTTACCTTCAGAGTTCAAACCACACGAGGAGGAGGAGGAGGAGGAGGAGGAGGAGGTGGTGGAGGAGGAAGGCGGAGCAGCCGGCACAGCAGGGCAGCACCGAGGAGGGAGAAAGAAAGACGTTTTATCAGAATTAGGGTAAAAAAAACTGGTGGGAAAGAATCACCGACCAGCAGCCAAACACAACAACATCTTTAAATCGACTCCACAGTGAACCAATCAGCATCTGGAGCCGCTCTTACTGGCTGTTAAAGCAGCGCGAGCAGCTGGTAGTTACCCAGGTGAAGCAGTTAGTTTGGCAGATAATCAGCCATGACGGATTCTGGTTGGCTGCTCTGGGGAAACTGGGAGTTCTGGTCAAAACATGTTGGTTTGCTGCCCTGACTGCAAATGATGCACACTCTGAATGTGCAAACCACACACACACACACACACACACACACACACACAGAGACAGGAGGTCATTTCCGTGGCAAAAGTGTCCCCACTGTGTCAGCGTGGTGTCACTTCCATCCCGATGATTCTGGCCATCTGGGACACTGACTGGACCGCAGGCCACACAAACCGATTATGAGCGCTAGCGACACAAACGCAGGACACAGAAGGCCTCGGACACTTTTCACACAGTTTCACTACACAAAAAAAACTAACCCGAAGCCCGAGAATTAGACAGGAAAACGATTTCCTTCTGTTTGTTTGTTGACTCGGCGATCCATCGTCAGCTGAAGCAAACACGCAGCGGCGAAGGTCAAATCCACCGCAGCCGATACGGACTGCTCAGATTACAGCTGCAACATTTAAAGACCACACTGTGTTCGGTGTTGACGTGTGGTGTGATGAAGGTTTGTTCACTCTGCATCGCGTCAGACGCAGCAGAGAGCCGACTGGAGAAAACCTCTTTAATTTCACTGTTCCGACGTCTTTCTGGAAAACTGCGGTCAATATCAAGTGTTTACAAGACAAACATGCAAACCTCCTCTCCAGCACACCTGAAAGAGAGCTGCTTCTTCTTCTTGAGTGTATGTGATCGACATGTACAATCTCTATAATGATGAGGGTGAAAGGTTTGCAGGCAGTTGTACTTTAGCTGCAGGCCCAACTGATTAACTTCAGCTACAATTATGCAGCAACGCCGATGGCTACAATCAATATTTGCTTTTTTTTGTGTTAACAATAGATCGATCGACGACGTGGAGAGAATTCTCACTGAATCGGCGGCTCTTCTGAGCGTCGGAGCCTCTTTTAAGTTCAACACTTTTATTTTCCACCCAGCAAACACACACACACACACACACACACACACACACACACACACACACAGCTTGTGTAATTGTGGGTCGTTCAAAAGACCAAGACCACTCGAGCTGATTGAGCCACTTCAAATCGAGAACACGTCGGAGAAAAAAGAGAAAAATATGGAGAAACCAAACTACATCGATCTCATCATCAGGGAGACAACATCAACAAGATCCAGGCTTTATTACCTTCCTCTTCCTGTTTCTGTTTCTGTTTCTCTTCTCGTGCACTTACTGGCTAAACTCAACAGCCAATCAGAGTGATTCAACTTGCTCAGTTGGTCAAGAATTCACCAATAAGGGTCGTTTGAAAGACCGGAGCTGCAGACGCTCGTCTACATGGTGGTCGGGGCCCTACAGCACCTGGATGGAACCAGCAGGGGTCTCTCCGTCAAAACAAAACTAAAGCAGCAAGGGATCATGGGAGTCTTCATGTTTAACAATCGCCGCTGGTGGCACAAATGTTCTCTGACGAGCGTTTAGTGCCGGCTTCACTCTCCGTGAATCACCCAGTTATAGTTATAGTTGTATTTATGATAATAAGTGACCAAATGAAACTCACGGCTGCTTCAAATAAAAAGGGAGATTTCTCTGGTTTGAACAACGTGGGAGTAATTTGAGATAATATAAGAACAAAGCTTGCAAAAAGAAATAAATACAAGGTTGAGCTTTAATGCTTTAATATAAAACCTGCTGGACGGCTGTAACGAGCGCTGGGAGCTGAGAGGGTTCGTTAACACGAGGCTGCAGAGGCAGATGACTAACACACCGCTGCCCGCGGCCGCCATCAGCCAATCAGAGAGAGGAGAGCTGTGATGCCTCCAAGCAAAGTGAGTCCTGATCAAAATGCTGATACTCACTCACACACACCTACACTGAACCTACTGACGCCCACAGGCAGCTCCATACAGGAGTGTTAGCCCATCCCTCGTCCCACAGCTGTCAATCACCTGCATCTATACTCTAACACACACACACACACACACACACACACACACACACACACACACCGCAGCCACCAAGGTCAAACATCTGCGGTTCACACAGTGTGTGTTGAGGGCAAATATTGTCTGTGTACACACAAACACACACACTTGACCACCAAGGTCAGTCAACTGTGACACACACACACACACACACACACACACACACACTCTAAATCATATCATCCACTCAGTGTGGGCGGGGCTGAGGGGTCAGAGGTCACACAGGTTGTTTTCATGTGACCCTCCGGCAGTCGCTGCAGAGGTCGTCTGCTCTCTGAGGAGGAAACAGCTGAGAGCGATCAATAACTGAACCCACAGGCTGGAAATGTGAGCGTGCAGAGAGAGAAGAGTTATCAGCACAGAGCATGTTAGCATGTTGTAGCTCACACTTCTAGTTTTAGAGAAGAACATCAGGCTTGTTGGGATGTTTGGATGAACGACAGAATTGATCCAAAGTCATTTCAAACCATCTTTCTCTGGATGAGCTGCAGCAGGAGCTGACGATCAGTCAGCAGAAACAGCAGGAGCGTACGGAGGGGAGGCAGGAAGTGGGTCAGAACATTAACAACGTGGTGCGAGGCAGAGTTATGGTGATTAAAAACAAAAGAGATTCAAATCAGTGAATCACCTGCTGCGAAGTCAGTGTGACCCGTGGGAAGGTGTGTGTGTGTGTGTGTGTGTGTGTGTGTGTGTGTGTGTGTGTGTGTTGTCACAAAGAGTGGATTGAACTGAATTAACACTTCACAGCGCGGTGTGTGACATTGGTGTCATGGCCGCCTCGGGGACTTGTGTTTCTACGCTCAGCAGGTGTTTGGATCGTGTGTGTGTGTGTGTGTGTGTGTGTGTGTGTGTGTGTGTGTGCTCGTCTCTCAGTGTACGTTGATCTCATTGTGTGTGTATTTGCATAATGTGTGTGTGAGAGTGGGTAGGGATGTATTTCACACGAGGTGTCACACTTTATAATTGAATGTTTGTCTGATGTTAGTAAAATGTGTGTGTGTGTCAGAGGTTCAGACCGACTGTTTGTTGTTTATCTGTTAGTTTATCAATGAGGGTTTTTATTGGAGGACGGTCGGATCACGAGCAGCACGATTATTAACAGTCAGCTCAGTTTATGTTTCTGCAAACCACTGATAGTGAAACTGTGTGGTAGACTTCGAGCTGCCGAGCCAGCGAGCGCTGTGTGAGACGACGGTTAAACATCTGTAAGCAGCTTAAAGACGTCGGGGACATTTTCCAGCTGTGTTTGTAGCAACAGATGTTTTTGAAACTTGTTGCGTTTTTATGCACATTTAGAAGTGTCGTAAAGAAATGCCATTATTCAAAAAAGCGTCATTGATTTTGGAAAAAGGTTTTATACTCTTATACGCTTGAAGAGAGAAGAACAACGATGTCTGCTGTCGGCGTCTTCCAGGATTAATCTCCACATTTCACCAGAGATGGAGGGCGACAGGTTTGTTTCTTCTTTGCTGAAGTTTATTGGCGGTTGGATTCCACTCTGTCTTCTCATGAAACCTTTTGTGTAGCTGAGTTTGCTGACTCGAAACCAGTTGATGAAAATGTTCTTTTTATGTGACATTTATAAAGTTTTGCTTCAAAGTCACTTGACAGCACATGAGAACATTTAAAAGCACTTACGGTGGAATAGTTTTGTTCTTCAGGATGCATCAGTAAAGATCATACCCCTTCAAATATTCCATACATTCAGATTTTTTTCACAGCTGCAGCCTCGATGCTCCTGATGGCGGTTCCATCAGTGTGCGAGTGGATGTGTGGTGTGAGGAGGCACCATTATGCTCCTGATGAGCAGTCGGACACCCTGCGAGGCGGACCCTGCCATCAGTTTATGCTTGTGTGAATTATGAATTGGTCGTAAAACCTTTGAGTAGTTTTGGACCAGGAAAGTGTTTACTGCTAAAAAATTACATCAGTAAATCTTAAAAACATTGCTGTAGCTGAATGTGGTTCTCCAGCCGGATGATGAATGTATAAAGTCGACTCTCAGCGCTCTTTCGCCTGATCGAGTTGGAATTTAGCTCATTTTTAAATCTGAAATATACACTCCCAGAAATAAACAAACTCCAGTCTAAATAAATGACCCCAGACGAGGAGGTTCGTGTCAAAACATCGAAAACAACGAGAGACAAAACTGTGAGTGGATGAGCAGCTCTCCTCGCTGTCCTGGGAGCAGCTAGCAGGCTGGCTGCAGCACTAACAAGGCTAACCTCATGTATAATTGAGAGGCAGTGATCTTGACCCAGTTACACAGTGGGTGAGATGATCGCAGCGGGGAGGGCATTTTATTAAATATCAGATATCAGCCAATCAGAGTGCCTCGCCCCCTGACTTCATTGTGACTGATGACACCGCCCTGCTGTCTGCAGGACTGGTCGATGCTGCACTGACTGCCTTTGTGAGAAACTCATGAGGATTTTTCCTCCCATTCCACACAAACACTCGTCATCGTCTCTGTTAGGATGCAGCCGACCGGTTTACTGCAAAGACAACGTCTGCAGAAAAGAAAGTCTTAAACCGGAGGACAGAATGAAGCAGGTCAGATACAAAGACTTCTTTATTTCTTTTCATTCCCTCCGACTCATCCATCTCTCCTCCCTCCTCTCCTTCCACCTAGTTTGTCTTTCTTCCACTTTATTTTCCTGCCCTCAGCCTCTCCTCCCTCTCTTGTTGCTTCCTTCTCCTCCTGTGGTTGGAGCCTTGCTGCCTGCAGCCGGTGCACCGAGCATGACGCTGCAGTCTGAACTGCTTTTTAACTACAGTGATGTAAATTCCATTTGTGTGTTTCTGTGTTAATGTAGGTGTGAGCGTGTGGTGGTCGCTGTAATGGGGTCACTGCTGTAGCTGACGGTCCATCTGACAGATTTAGGATCAGTTATTCTGGTCCACTCGGCCGTGTGATTGGCTGTTTCGCCAACCAATCAAACGGCAGACTGTCGGTGCCACAACCACTGGACCTGACGGGCCTCTCCCTGTGTGTGTGTTTGATCATGTGATTGTACAGAACTGCATGATGTCTCCACACTGTGAGAGTGTGTTAGGATGCCATAAATCAGACTCTGTGTGTGTGTAACCTCGTGTCCTTCCTTGTCACCGCGGCGACTCGAAGGCGAGTCCATTATTTTCTACACTGGTGCACTTCAGAGGTCAAACCGGTCCCCCCACGAGGACAGAACAAGCTGCCCACTGTTTGAGTCATCTTCAGTGTTTTAACCTCAAATCAAGGTTGGTTTTTGTTTCACTTCACCTGTTACTGCTACACTGCAGCATCAAGTCTTTTCTATGAGTTTGTGCAGTGAGATCTAACTGATCTACAGGTTGTTTGCATATGATGCCACGTCACCATGAATAACAGCAGGAAGTCATTTCTGGATGGAGTGGTGTGATGAAAATAACCAACACTTTGTGCAGTTTACGGCAGATTCAGACAACTCTCGTGTAAGTAGGGACCACTTTGTGACGAGTAAAGCTACAATCATTTTACTACTTCACTCTATATATCTGCCTAAAGATCTAAATAAACACAGAAATAGTTATAAGACTCTTATACGCCTACTACCTGTTTGCCGTGTAGTTGGAGGTCTGCAGGACTAAGTCATTTGTGATACCGATATGGCCTTCACCAGGCACGTCAGCCAACCCATGAGACAAAATTACTTTTCTGTAAAGTGTAAGGGTCAAATCCAATGTGTCCAGAAATGTTCTGACCACACCTGCTGGTTGCAGGTCCATCTAAGGCTTTAGCGTTTTCACTTTCCTCCATTTCCAGCGATTCCCAACCAACATTCTTCACTTCCTGCCCCCCCATCTGACTTTCAGGCTTAATTCAGATCACGTGACTGCAGACAAACTATTAAAGGTCAGAAACAGATCATGGGTCCATGAACAGTATCAAACCATCTGACATTAACACAGCAGACCGCTGTTTTGTTCCCGGGCCAGAAGTTTAAACTGTCAACAAACAAAAATCATGTCTGAGGAGTGAAGCTGCTGTGTAGTCTGGTGGTAAGGCAGCAGGTACTTCTGTATCTCTTGTCAGATGGCAGCAGGGTGAACAGACTGTGATTTATATTTGAATGATTATGATTCAGTCTGCAAAGCGTTCAGTAAAATGTCCCTCAGAGGAGCATTTATTTATTAATTTTAAGTCATTTGTGAGAGATGAATTGTGTCTTTTTTCATATAAATTTGAGGGATTAATTATTTTCATCTGTGAGATGATCGCAGCAGGGAGGGAAATTTAGCAAATATCAGAATTTAGCCAATCAGAGTGCCTCGCCTGCTGTCTTCATTGTGACTGATGACACCGCCCTGCTGTCTGCAGGACTGGTCGATGCTGCACTGACTGCCTATGCGAGAAACTCATGAGGATTTATCCTCTGATTCCACACGAACACTCGTCATCGTCTCTGTTAGGATGCAGCCGACCGGTTTACTGCAAAAACAACGTCTGCAGAAAAGAAAGTCTTAAACTGGAGGACAGAATGAAGCAGGTCACTCTCACAGCACTGGGCAGCTCCTTCAGCAACAGACTGATGCACCCTAAGTGTGTGAAGGAGAGGTATTGCAGCTCCTTCCTGCTGCTGTCAGACTGTACAATCAGCTCTGCTCCCTGCAGACCTCACTCTGCACTGTGCAATACCACTAGACAAAACTCATTTCTGGTTTGCACTATCTGGAATTTTTTTTCAGAACCCATATTTATTATTTGTAAAAGAATATATGTATATTTTTCACTGCCACACTGTTACATTTTGTACAATATCATATCTATAGCTATGTCTTTATGTGTGAGTCTATTTTATTCTGTTTCTTGCCTTTTTAATTATATTGTTTATTGGGCATTTTATTAAATATCAGATATCAGCCAATCAGAGTGCCTCGCCTGCTGTCTTCATTGTGACTGATGACACCGCCCTGCTGTCTGCAGGACTGGTCGATACTGCACTGACTGCCTATATGAGAAACTCATGAGGATTTTTCCTCCCATTCCACACAAACACTCGTCATCGTCTCTGTTAGGATGCAGCTGACCGGTTTACTGCAAAGACAACGTCTGCAGTAAAGAAAGTCTTAAACCGGAGGACAGAATGAAGCAGGTCAGATACGAAGACTTCATTTCTTTTCATTCCCTCCACCTCATCCATCTCTCCTCCCTCCTCTCCTTCCACCTAGTTTGTCTTTCTTCCACTTTATTTTCCTGCCCTCAGCCTCTCCTCCCTCTCTTGTTGCTTCCTTCTCCTCTTTTGGTCAGAGCCTTGCTGCCTGCAGCCAGCGCACCGAGCATGACGCTGCAGTCTGAACTGTTTTTTAACTACAGTGATGTAAATTCCATTGTGTCGTATAACTGTGTTTATGAAGCTCTGAGTGTGTGGTGGTCGCTGTAATGGGGTCACTGCTGTTTGTTATAGGTTGAGGATCAGCTATTCTGGTTGTAATCTGGATCACGTGACTGCAGACAAACTATTAAAGGTCAGAAACAGATCATGGGTCCGTGAACAGTAACAAACCATCTGACATAAACACAGCTGACCTCTGTTTTGTTCCTGGGCCAGAGGTTTAAAATATGTCAACACACAAAAATCATGCCTCAGGAGTGAAGCTGCTGTGTAGTCTGGTGGTAAGGCAGCGGATACAGACTGGGATACATGATTATGTCTACACAGTCATTAATGAGAGATGAATTGTGTCATTATTTTATATAAATATAAGCTATCAATTCTGTTCATCTGTGAGATGATCGCAGCAGGGAGGGAAATGTAATAAATATCAGAATTTAGCCAATCAGAGTGCCTCGCCTGCTGTTTTCATCGTGACTGATGACACCGCCCTGCTGTCTGCAGGACTGGTCGATGCTGCACTGACTGTCTATGTGAGAAACTCATGAGGATTTTTCATCCGATTCCACACAAACACTCGTCATCGTCTCTGTTAGGATGCAGCCGACCGGTTTCATATAAATTTGAGTGATTAATTAGCGCGGACCAGTGCGAGGACCCACTGAATCTGTCTGGATTATTATTTTTATTCTGAGCATTTGATCGCAGTTTTGGCGGCCTGAACATACCCCAAAACTCACCAAACTTGGAATATACGTATACCTCAACGTCATTGGTTGGGGGTGTGACCAGGGGACTCTATAGCGCCCCCTGTTGGAATCCCCGACTCTTATATGCACATAAATCTACAAAATTCAGTGTGCACATGCATCATGACCAGATGCATAAAAAAAGGTGCATGGACCCAAACTGTCAGTCCAACAGGAAGTTGGCCATTTTGATTTTTGCCGCCATTTTGAAGCATTTCCAAGCCTTGTTCTCCTCCTACAGATTGAACACCACAGACTTCACATGCAGTCAGTCTATTCCTCAAAATCAAAGATGAAAAGTTATCAAAAGCTTTCTCCTACGTCATACCTGGTGGGCGTGGTGGTGCGCTCCATTTTGATGCTTCGCCATAAAACATCAAGTCCTTACAACTTCAACATACAATTCCCCATCTACACCAAATTGCTCACACATGTAGAGGGTGTCGCCCTGAGGGCGTCTATGCATCAATATTGTGTCATATCCACAGCGCCACCAAGTGGACACAGGAAGTCAGACAAATGTCATCCGATTTACATGACATTTACTGCTTGATTTCTCCACATCATACACAACAACATGACATGTCGACAGCCGGCGTGCGTGGAGCGAAGGCCTGTTCATCAGATACTGTGACGATGATGTTGAACATCCACAGCCGCGCGTTGCAGTCGCGCCAACAACAACTGAACAGAAGATCTCACTGATAAAACATCATCGGTTGTGTAAAGGTATTTCCATGTTAACTCTCCCAGGGTCACAGTTATAAAGTGGTCTATAAACTCTGCTCTCCTCTGCACAGTGAAAGACTGCTGTGGAGATAAGAAGCTGCTTCCCAGACAACCAAGGTCACATTCAGCTCCTCCAGCATCCAAACATTCACTGTGTCTGGTGTGAGCGACACAGCGGTGCTTTGTCAGATCGAACTCCACATTCTCCTATTGAATGCATCCTGACTCAGATAAGCACATTTCCAGAGTATTCTGTAGCAGGTTGAAAGGTCACAGACCTGGAAGAGTCATTCATAACCGGCAGCATCGTGTCACAACATGTACTGTCGAGCTGCGTTCGCCTCCATCGAGCTTCAGTAAATACTTCAACATATGTATAACAGGTTTATGTTATTATTAAACCATAATAAAGATGTCCATGAGGTTCTAGAGATTCTGGAGGTTCTGGACCAACAACATAGTTTATAGTTTATTTTTCAGGACTGGATGGTTCTGTAGGTGCTGTGGACTCCATGTTCATGTTTTTTGTCGACCACCACAAACCTTTTTAAATACTAATATTCATAAATCTTGTTGATGTTTGTTAAACTGAATACTAATTTTTACCTTGAGCGGTTTCATCTGTTTATTATGTATTTATTGATTCATTCCCGCAGTGGCTGTCTGCTCGTACAGTCATGTGAGGCTGCAGCAGGTCAAAGGTCAGAAAATAAAGATCAACATGTTAGCAGGACTGAGAGCAGAGCGGTTACTGGCTGCCATGTGGCTGCATGCAGGAAGTGTGTTGCGCAACGATTATGGGTGTGTGTGAGTGTGAGTGTGAGTGTGTGAGTGTGTGTGTGAGTGTGTGTGTGTGTGTGTGTGTGTGAGTGTGAGTGTGTGAGTGTGTGTGTTTTGATAAGCAAAGGTTACAGCTGGGTGTGTTTGCACATTTATCCAGGGGTGTGTGTGTGTTTAAGTATGTGTATATTGTATTTCTGTTTGCCAATGTGTGTAGATATACAGTGTGTGTGTGTGTGTGCGTGTGTGCGCGCTGATGAGGATTAGTGCTTGTGTTTTCAGTGGCACAGTGTGTGTATGTTGGTATGTTAGCAGAGCGTGTTTTAGTGTGTGTGTGTGTGTGTGTGTGTGTGTGTGTGTGTGTGTGTGTGTTTTAGTGTGTGTGTGTGTGTGTGTGTGTGTGTGTGTGTGTTTTAGTGTGTGTTTTAGTGTGTGTGTGTGTGTGTGTGTGTGTGTGTGTTGAAGGTCATTATCTGGGCGTCCTGCAGGTTAACAGTGGGCCAGCTTCCTCTTCAGTATTGATCGTCTCCAATCAGCTGCAGATTGATCAGCTGATCGACGTCAGGCTCTGTCGGGTCAGCCGGAGTGTGTTCACTGTTATCTTCAAGTTATTTGTTTTTAATTATATTCTCCTTTAACTGGACTGACTGGAGGATTAAAAATGAGCTGTTGTTGTTTAGCAGATACACGTTTTGATAATCAAGTCTAAATTTCAAGGCCATAAAAAGAAGCTTTATCAGAGAAAGATGGAGCGTAAAACCAGCATAGAGTCAGTCTGAATATCACATCTGCTTATGTTTATGTTTAGGAGTCGTCATGAAACCTGGACGTAAAAACAGAAAGTGTCAGCAGCTTTTAAACACTAACTCATCATTCCTCCGGTCCTACAGAAAAAATTAAACTCGCCTCAGCCGCACTGAACTGGAAACGAATGAGTGACGGCCTGCAGGCGATCAGGAGGCCGAGATGTGAGGAGCGAGCCGGAGACGTGACGAGGCTGTTAAGGTGAATATTATCACGCATCTGAATGGAGCGTAATGGATGTGGAGGCGCGCTTGTTTCATTACATGCTGTCAGCACAAACGGCAGCAACAGCTCTCCTGACAGCTGTTTGACGAGTCTGAGGTGAGTCTGTTTCATTACTCCTGCTCCTGATAGAGCCGTCTGACTAAACATGGGAGCCCTGACCGTTCATACGCACGGGTCCACGCCGGAGGAGGAGGAGAAAGGTTTGTTTACTCCTCAAACTGAATCAGGTGGATTGGATTATTGTCTCAGGGCAGCTTCTCAGGTCTGTTGCCAGGTTTTCATACGTCAGCATCACAAACATGTAAGATACGATCGCAAGACTTTACAGGTGTGTAGTTCAAAATCATAGGTGGGTGTCGATCAAGCGAGGGTGCAGGAGGCAGGAAGCAGGAAGCAGGAAGCAGGAAGCAGGGCGCCGACTTTACGCTGCCAGCCATCAGTAGTTTTAAGTTGCAGTTAATCGTCACCCGGCTGCAGTCGATCACCTCCAATCCACAAACGACCAATTTTGAATGTTTCATGACGGTCCACAGTCAGACGGACAGACGTACGAACAGATCGCAAAAGTATTTTTACCCTGACGACACACACAGACTCACACGGTGGAAACACAAGGAGCTGACAGAAAAAGTCTGTCACGATTATCTGAGTCGTCTCCAAATGTGACAAAACACGACAACAAGACTGAGTTTAAAACAATGAGGCGTTAAATCTCCACACTCACAGGAGCTGGAGTTTGGCACACTTGTTTAATGTATTTGTTAAAGGGCTGCATAATGACAATGTTAATTAATTTTGTGTTGACTGAATAATTGACTAATGATGGCACCATTAAAAACAGAAGAAGAAGAAGAAGAAGAAGAAGAAGAAGAAGAAGAAGAAGAAGAAGAAGAAGAAGAAGAAGAAGAAGAAGAAGAAGAAGAAGAAGAAGAAGAAGAAGAAGAAGAAGAAGAAGAAGAAGAAGAAGGGAGACAAAGCAAAAAATATCAAGAGATTTTAATTAAACTCCTAAATGGACACGTTTGCTGTTCATGTTTCATTTGTTTGAGTAAAAATGAAACATAACTTCAGCGTCTGAGCTCATTTAGTGAGCCTGTTGCTCAGTAACATGTCTGAAATTGTTTTAGGGAAAGTGTCAGAATAAAAGATCACAATCGCTCCGACACGCTCGCTCGTCCTCCTGTATCACCGCGTGATCTCTTATCGCGCTCATATTTCATGTTCATGCGGGCGCGACGCAGATAAAGTTTGTTACTCAGTCGAGCTCGAACAATATCCAGCTGAAGCGCACTCACAGCCGTCAGACGCATCAAGGAAAGAAAGAAAGCTGTTCAGTCTCTGAGCAGGTGACGAGAGGAAATGTAGAAAATGTGACGGGAATCTGTTTTACTCTGATGAGACCTTTTCAGGCAAAACACACACACACACACACACACACACACACGCACACACACACACAGTATATGTGTGTGTTGGAGCTTGTTAGCAGACATGTCTTGTCCATCAAGCATCTCCAGCCTCCCACCTCCCTCTGACCTTTAGTTTAATTAACAGCCTCTCTCTCCACGGAGCCAAACTCAAATTACACTGCAGCCATAACAACAAGTGTGTGTGTGTGTGTGTGTGTGTGTGTGTGTGTGAATTAACCTTTTCACCCTGAGAGGTATTGTTCTCATGTAGTTGTGTCTCTGTGATTGATTAACTCATGTGTATTTCCATTCTTTGTTTTTTCATAGACATGTATGTGCGTGCAGGTTTTTATTTATAAGTGGATGAAGCTCTCGTCCTCGGCGGGCTGTTGCCGTGTTGCCATGGCAGCTGAGCTGCGCTGACTGACACGCCGCTCGTCAATGAATAAAGAGTGGAGCGTCAGCGGGCAGGTGAGAGGAGGAAACAGCAGACGGTCCCGTGAAACACAAACACCTGCTCTCAAAGTGAAATACGGGAATGTTTCTATGAGCCGGGCTGCAGGAGAGGGACGCTGAAGTGTCCGTTACGCTTCAGGAAGTGAACAAATTAAGTGAACTTGTGCAGAGTCATCACACTCACACATATGACATATTATTCCTTGTGACCCCTCAGGATGAAGCACTAGCTTTGTGGAGCCTCATCACAGCTAAAGCTTCCTTGTAGCGGCTAACGGAGTGCTACTTACTTTGGCGTAGTCAAATGTTTCCTGTAAAAACAGACCGGGACGGAGAAACACCGCCTCAAGAAGATGGAGGCTTGTCTGACGGAGATAAGTACAGCACCTGCTAACCTGGCAACCCGGGACCACTTCCCGAGCTAACAGCAGCTAACTACATTTAGCAGCAGTTAGCGCTTACTTTAGCAGCAAAGCTACCAGTATCTGTCGACCAGAACCTCCATGAGTCACCTCGGTGCTGTAACGGATCTCTGAGGCTGACGAGGTTCATTAAGAAGCTGCTGGGCATCAGTACGTTTGTTAGCAGGAACGTTAGCAACCGGGGAAGCTATCTGTCCAGCTCAGGGAAGGAAATCAGCACATATCGCCTGTGATGTCCGGTCTACAGCAGCACCGCTCCTCTGGACTCCTCAGCTCACACATCCACGCCAGCGTCATAACATACAGAACGTGTTTATTGGCCAAATAATGAATTTATGTCCTTCAGAGCAGAACGAGTCACCTAACGACGACATCTTATGTTTCTTCTGAAGGTTTCATGGGAGCGGCTGCAACTCATCGAGCACTTCGGCCTGAAAAACATCATCGTAATTGTTTTTCATCCTCTGAGATTTATCTCAGAAAACTTCGGAGGGTCACGACCCCGCGAGTTGGGAAATGAGTGCATGCTGTGTCGCCATGGAAACGTGCTGCACAACAGTTTAATGTCATCTCGCTCTCTCTCTCTTTCACTCCTCGAAGTTCGCCCCACAGTGCAGCAGGCCTCAGAGGACACGTCATCCTCCTCTTCTTCATCCTCCTCTTCTACCTCTCTTTCTCTTCTCTTTTGTTTGCGTCGACAGTGGCAGAAACGCCATCACGTCCACCACAAACGTTGCTTTCTGCATCAGGAGCCGAGTCGTGACTCGCCGGCGTGCAGCAATTTCACCTACAACAACATCGTCTTCCTCGTCGCCTGGCCGCAGTAATTAGCTCGCCGCCGCAGTAAAATGGAAATCCCATTTAATAATCTGCAGGAAACGAGCCGAGCGGAATCGTTTCCAAACAAGAGCAGAGCAACAGTGCAGTCACTGAGCTGCTGGTTCCTCTGGATCAGCACAACAATGTGTTTCCTCAACCAGACGAGATGCTATCACACACACACACACACACACACACACACACACACACACACACACACACACAAACACACACACACACACACACAAACAACTCATTTCCTGCGTTGAAACAATCATCATCCATCCGCCACAGTTATCAGGAGAAACCAAAAGTCACTCAGGTGGAGAAAAATGTGTTTTTGTCTGTAATTAGAGCGCTGCTGGCTAACAGACATCGATTAGAGAGGAGAGGAGGAAGGAAATGGGAGAAAGGAGAAGAGAGAAAGAAATGGGGTAAGAGGAAAAGGAGACAAGGAAACAAAATGGAAGAGGAGGAAATTAGAGAAGGGAGGATGTATGGAGAGGGTGGGAGGAGAAAAGAGGTGAGAGAAGGAGGAAACATAAGGCAGGAGGTCGTGTGAGGAGAGGAGGACAGAAGAGAGAGAAGGAAACAAGGTAAGAGGAAAGGAAAGGACAGGAGGAAACAAAGTAGGGTAAGATAATATGAGAAGTAAACAAAACAGAAAAGAAGAAGAGAAAGAAGCGAGCTACAGGAACTGAGGAGGGACAAAAAGAGAAGTAATCTGTTCCTATAACGCATCCTGAAGTTCAGCATTAACAACACATCTGTCACCGTGTCTCCTGTACAACATGTACATCTGTGGAGGTCCAGTCCGACCCAGTGAGCGGTGGTACCGTGAAGCTTCAGGTGCTCCTCAGGATGACATCACTGTGAAGGTGTGTGATGGCCTCATGTGACACCTGAGAGTCACGACGGACGCAGGGACAAGTTTCTGTCACCGTTACATTCTGACAGTCCTGACAGTGATTCATCACGGCTGCACAGCTGTCAATCAAACCCTCAATAACACACACACACACACACACACACAAACACACACACACACCTGAAACACACAGAGGTTGAGTTAATTAGAGCTGCAGTAAAGTTGGTGAAGCAGACGATGGAGAGGCCGAACTGAAACTGATTAAGGTCTCACACACACACACACACACACACACACACACACACACACACTATTAGATATATACTAGAACACAATTCAACACAATGTTGTTTATGTGCTTTTTAAATGTTTATACACGAAAGGTTAAAGGGACAGTCTGTAAGATTTGGCTGTTGTGTGGCAGAGACGTCTACTGAAGCTAGCATGCTAACAGCTAGCCTCCTCACAGCCCTGTGTAGCTCACAGGTGACAGTCTGACAACCTGTGGTTTTAAAAAGCAGCCAGTTCATTACTGAGTCTGATAAGTCAACAACATAAACTCACTTAAAGTCAAGAAAGGAAATATCATAACACCTGTTTACCTTCTAAACAGCAAAATACAACCGTCTGAACTCAAGTTTCTGTTTCTGACTGACCTCAGACGAGTTTAATCTCCTCGTTAACTCATCGTCAAACTCACTTCATTTAGACTGGACACAAACTCTCTACATGCTCCTTCTCGTCAGAGTCCTGCTCGGAGCCACTGGACCTCATCGGACCGAGCCCCGGCACCAGCGCTAATGCAACTGGCTACATGCTAACTGAGCTATGAGCTAATTAGCCAACAGAAGCTACCGCTGAGGTATTCACGAGCAGCAGCTGTCGGTTTGCTGTCTGCAGTGATTTTGATCTACCTTTGAATTCTTGTCTTATTTTACAAATTACATTTCTAACAAATAAATCAATAAATGAATAAAGCACTTTATAATAATGGACAGCAGCAGAAAAACAAAAGTCTTCACATCCTTCCTTCATTTCTGGACAATAAAGAAGAGAGTTCATTATTCAAGTGAAACTCTATAATAAATTATGCAGGCCTTAAAAAGAATGAGATATGAGCAGATGAAAAAGGGGAAGTCAGAATAAATGTGATTCCATATTTCTGATAAGGAGCAGCTCGTGCAGCGCTGCAGGGGACGAGAACCAAAAACTTAGACGTGCTCACATTACCCGACCTGCCAGCTCCAGAGGAGAGCGCGGAAAGTAAAATAATAAGAAGTAATAAATCCCTCCTGAGTATTTATCAGTGAACTCATCTTAAATGGAACATGATTCTGGCAGGAAGGAGCTCCCCCGCTGTGCTTTCACACTTTAACTGGGTGCTATTAATCATTTGTTCACGCAGGTGTCACAGTTTTCCAAAAAAAAAAGAAGAAGAAGCCTGCCAGGCGGCTTAGAGATACGACTAAACTTTTTTTTAGAAGAAGAATCCAGGAGAGTTGATTCTTTGCTTTTTGTCTTGCGGTGTGTGTTTGACTCTCAGGCCGTCTGCAGAGGAATTAACAGATGTTTTAATCTTGTTTTTTTAAATGTATTGGGCTCCTGTCTCATCTAATGTTAGATTTCACGTTATATCTCATATGTTTTCATTCTATACTACTGTGTTATGTTTACTGTTTACTGGATATTTCTCATTTTGGACACATTTTGGAGTCGTATGAAATGTACCATATGAATAAACTTGTCTTTCACTCGACCTGTATGTTTTCCACAAAAGCTAACAGGAAGGAGTGTATCTCCTGGACTTTGGCTTACGTAACGTAAGAAAGCTGAACGTCTAAAGAAGTCCTGATATGTGTACGCAGTTTGAAAACTGTGGGCGTAGATTTCCCAGATCTCTTCTTACACTTCATTTCTCTGTGAACACACTTCTTCTCTTCATTCAGCAGCTCTTCTTCTTCTTGTGGAAGCTGCCCAGCTGAGCATTTATCCTCGACAAACACATGTGTATCAAAGACCCAAGTGAAGGAGTGAAGGTGCTGTACTGCTTCATGAAGCAGTACAGCACCTTCACTCCTTAATCACTTGGGCGGATTACTGAGAACCCACATCAACATTTAGCTGCAGCTAAATGTTGATGAGGGTTCTCAGTAATCCGCGTCATGATAATACTTCCTGCTATATCCCAGGTAAGGCCCGGTTGCCGTGGATACAGCACTGAGTGTTAAAGAAGGACGGGGCTGCATTGTTAAAATCCTGCAGGATGTTTAAAAGGTTGTTCTGAGAAATAAGAGCGAGTAAGACGACGATTAAATCTCCCCTTTCAGTAGTCACATGCATGTTTTATATGTTCTGTGTCCTCATCTGGACGTTCACTCAGCTGAACCGGCTGTTTTGGACTCGCACACAAAAAAGAAAAGTTAGTTCCTGAGTTACCTGTGTGTTTGACTTCACTGTGAATAGCGAACAGAGAGGGAGAATTATCCATTATCCCCGACACAAAGGTTTCTAATCAGGGCCTAACGGGTGTCGGTGGAGCGGCCCGGCTCCTCTGGTGCTGCTCATTGTGTCGCTGTTTGTCTGACTCCATTGTACGAGCTGATATTTGTATGAGAAAAATACCCCGGCTGGCATTCACTGAATAGATTTGTGCTGAAAGCTCCTGATGTGAAGGTGCTCTTCCATGACTGACCACTGTGTGTGTGTGTGTGTGTGTGTGTGTGTGTGAGTGTGTGTGTGTGAGAGTGTGTGTGTGTGTGTGTGTGTGTGTGTGTGTGTGTGTGTGTGTGTGTAAAGGGCAGAGTGGAGGGTTTAAGCCTGCATGACTGATGAGTATAAAATCATATTTCCACCTGATATTCTGGGAGGATATCACTCGCGGCAGCAGGAGGACAGTCGGCTTCTCTCTCTGTCCAAATCTCTTCCTCTGTTTTTGTTTCTCTCTTCACCTCCGTCCTCTTTTCATTCTGTAGTTTTACCAGCTTCTACAGGTTTTACATTTATTCTATTGATTTCTGTCAGTCAGCTTGTATTCCTGCCTCTGTTCCTCTTGTATGCGGCACCATTTATACACATCTTTGTCTCTCTGGCTCTTCTTTATGTGGAGACTACTCACGTGAAAGTGTGAAATGTTGCAGCAAGTGAAGAAAACTACAATTGCAGATGCCACTTCATGCATCTAACTGCTACAAAACTCCCAAAACTGCTGATCTCTGACCTACTGATTGGTCCAATCTGACCACTTATGCCCGCCCTGTGGCCTGTAACAGCCAATGAGGGATTTCCAGGTGAGGACAGCAGCTGTGACGCATCATGTGGCCAATGAAAGTTCAAACCAGTGAATACATCATTGAAGTTTCTACGTATTCTCGTCCTCCTACACGTCTGCTGTGGCAACAGTAACGTGAAGATACATCGGCCTGTAGCTTCTCTGATTTCTGCTTTTTTTAACTGCCATTCTTTCTGCTTCATTGTTGAAACATGTACTGGCAGAAAGACTGTCATCATCACTGACCCTCCAGGTGAACAAGGTGAGGTGGACTCTGTGTTTATAACATCGATGCTTGGTCACTTCTGTCCACAGAGGTCTCCAGAATCAATAGAACAAAGCAAAGTTCCTCATAGCTGCTTTAAAAATCTTTTTAAATGTTAAGATAGTAAAGAAATACAAAAACAGTCTGTCTATCTTTGGTTTAAGAAAGATTAAGACATTAACCACATTTTAAAGTGATTAAATATGAATCAAGTGTTGAGACTGGACTCGTGAATATTATGTGTTTTAAATCTTGTTTTTACTGCACGAGTCATCTTCAACTGCCGCAAAGCTCATGAGTGCTCGTCTCCAAGTACACCGTTTGATTTCCAGCTACTATTTAGATCTGTGTTCACATGTTAAACTCAATTCTTTAAATATCTCACCAAATGTGACGTCACCAACACAAGACGGACACATGAAACGAGACGATCGACATGACAAAGTGACGGGAAGGAAAAAGAAAAGTCATGTTTTGAGTGTAAAATCCTCAAAAATCCTCGAAGTAGCCTGCAGACAAACCTGACATGGATGATAATCTGAATTTAATAACGTGTCCAAAAATAACCGGGTCAGTCAAGCAGCCGTGCGTCAGAACACACAATCAAAAAGAATTAAAAAGCTCATGTGAGGAGAAAGCTTTCTGAGCATCTGAAGCCTGTCTTGTTTTCTCCTTCACTTCAGAGCGGTGGAGGAATGTAAACCCGTCCAACTGCATGAAATGACCCCTGAACACTGGATTGTGGCCGCAGGGAGACGGATGCTGTCTGTCATGCTCAGGAAGCCGAAACAGAACAAAGGGAAGCTACAGCGGAGTCGACTGGACTCCCTCGAGATGGCGAAGCTTCACCGCGGCTCTTTTAAGACGGACTGTTCAAGGCGGAACTGTGGCACCTTTATTCTGCCTCACCGTTCTGCATAAAAGGTACGAAGACGAGGGAGGCAGGGAGGGAGGGAGGGAGGGTCACGGTGTTCCACCTCAGACCTGAAACAACATCTGAGCCGGCGAGCTGGCAGGACGGAGACGGGAGAGTTCACAGTCGGGAGATTAAAACGCAGAAGAAGAAGAAGAAGAAGAGCGACCTGAAACATCTGCAAACCGAGAAGACAATGACGTCCGAGAGTTCGATCCCCTCTGAGCAGAGGACAAGATTATCCACGTATCAGGGACGCTGGAAGATATGACGACACAAGAAACTCCTGCTGCTGACCTCAAGGCCTCTTTTTCCTCCTGAACGATGCCAATTAAACTGCACGCTGTGACAACATCGAGCCATAAAGAGCCTTTCCACCATAGCTCCTCCAATTTATGCTAAAGTTTATCTTTCAGCAGAAACCTTTAAATAAAAGAGTGTCCTTTTCGTTCAAAGCTCTCTGCAGACCGACAGTCTGATAACAGACTGAAAATATAATGTCTGACTTCTTCACAAGGGTGTAATTATCCAAAAAAATAGTGTTTTAAGGCCATTTGATTAGTTGGCATAAAGAGCAGAATCAGCGGGAATCAGCCGTCCTCGCTCTCTCCAAAGTAGCAACACGCGTAGCAACACCTCTGAAGCGTTCTCATTAGCACACTGTAACTCATTTGTCAGGAGGAGGTGGGTGTTAAAGGGTAATTAGTGTAAAAAGCCGTCTGGTTTCAGCTCAAAATAAGAAGACAAACTGTAAACATGAATTCTGGAGAAAGAAGGCAGCGAGCAGAAGTGCAGCTGAAAGGTTTGACTCTTCTTCTGTCCTCACGCCGCACTTTAAAAGACGCCACGGCCTCGACGATAACCTGCAGCTTTTCAACACTTTCCTGCTTTGAGTTTTTTTGGTGTGAAATAAAAGTGGAGCAGTGACCCGCTGATGGTGAGGAACACAAAAGGCAGGTTCAGAGTTAAAAAGGCGAATGAATCCTGCCGTCAGGAGCGGCAGCGTCACTGCCACGCCGTTATTGAAGCCATTATTTCCGATTTCGCCGCCGGCTGTGTTAATCTCCCCCCAACTTAATGTGATGATCTGCTTTGATCTAAATACAGTGGCTTTCCACTAATTGCTTAATCAATTTCCACGCTATTAAGCGGGTATGAGGATAATTCACACAGAAACAATCACCTCCAGCTAATAGGAAAGAGGGAGATAAAGAGGAGAAGAAAGAACGAGTTAATCTCAGCTGTCTGCTCCGCCCGTCTGCGTGTTACTGCCACCGGAGTTTAAATCTCAAAATCTGGACCGATGACAGGATGAAAGAGGACGAACAACCGGGAAATTAACCTTGTGTTAAAATACGAGAGCGACCGCCAGCACGTACTGTGATTCAGGTCCGATCCTCTCAGACTGTCATCTGCAGTTTATGATGTTCAGCGGATTCAAAGCGCCGGCGTTTTATTAACGAGCTGGACGTCACGAGCTGTCGTTTCACTTCTACTACAGTTAATCATTTTAAATATTACAGCTCAGTCTGACGTCTGCAGAGCTGTCAGAAGTCCACCGTCCTCCAGGAGACGTTCAGGTACTCCTTCAACTTCTTTACTCCAGCAAAAGTAATAAAGTACAGGCTCTGAAATACTCAGAGTAAAAAGTCTGAAGGACATTTGTGGTCAAAGCTAACTGAAGCTCACGTCACATGAAATAAAAAGTTGATCTCATGTTATTTTATAAAATGTGGACGTTCCACTTCATCGTGTTACTCAAGGAGGTGATTCTGTTCTTCAGTCTGTGGCAACAACACAGTTCAACAGCTGCAGCACCAAACAGAACCAGAACATTCTGACCGCCATGACGGGCGGGTTGTTGTGTGAGACTGTAGCAGTTTTTAGCCGTCGCGGTCTTAGAAACTGTCAGCTCAGAATGAACACATGTGACTAAATGTTCATTGTGAGAGAGTTAATTAAATGAAGAGAGCAGCTGCCTGGAAGTAAAGGAATCCGACTGTGCAGCACATGCGGAGTTGGACTCGGCCGCCTTCTTCCACCAGAGGACATTCTGAGCCAGCTCTGGCTGGCAG
Organism: Sparus aurata; assembly: GCF_900880675.1. NCBI lineage: Eukaryota > Metazoa > Chordata > Actinopteri > Spariformes > Sparidae > Sparus > Sparus aurata. The sequence continues at coordinate 26,671,703 of NC_044206.1, read as the reverse complement.
TTCGGAGCCCAGTATCAGTTCCAGTAACTGGCACCCGGGCCAGCTCGGGGGGCCATTGTGGAGCCGTGGAGCCGGCCCAAGTAATGGCATCAGTCTGCAGAACCCTCATGAGCCAACATGCTGGATTTAGGTCAGTGTTGAGCCAAAGACATTGGAGCTACTTTGGTGGTTTTTTTTTTAGAGCAGTTACATGAGTATCAAACTCAGAATGAATCACTCAGCACAGATCTGACACTTCACTGAGCCGGGCCCAGCAGAACTGAGGTGTGTTTGTTTTCCTTACCTGTAGTGGTGGAACCGCAGGACGAGGGGGAGGAGATGGAGGTAGACGGAGGAGACGGAGGAGATGGAGGAGACGGAGGAGACGGAGGAGGTGGAGGAGACGGAGGAGACGGCACCGGAAAGACACAGAAAGACACATTTCATTAGAATTTGTGAAAAAACAGAGCGTGATGAGAATTTAAATTTGCTGCTCGGTGCTGCTGACAGCGAGAGGGAGACTCATCAACCAATCACCACTAACTCCTCCCATCGACTGCAGCAGCTAACCAGTCAGCCAGGTGAAGCAGTTAGTCAGCAGGTCATCAGTCGGTACGGTTCAGGGTGGAGCTGAGAGCATCAGGCTGGTTTTTAGTATTCACCACAGGAGTCAGTACGCCACACACACTCTGTGTATTCAGCAGAAATGCAGCCAAACAGAAAGCAGATGTGAACGCAGCTCAGCGTGTTATTGGACGGTGGACTCTGCTTCCTGCAGGACGATGCTGCAGAATACAAAACACCTCCTGAAACCAACATGGCTGCAGCTGATGGTTGCACTTTGGCCCGGGAGGTCCGGCTGTCTGGACCGAACCAGCCTGCGTCTGTTACATCAGCAGATTTCCGCCCGAGGCGAGCTCGTCTGCAGCGTCACCGCAGCAAATTCCTGCACATTTGTTCGGGTTGCTGAATAAAGCGCCTCTCGCCTCAGAGGTAAGACGGAGATAAAACACAAGAGGAAGTCACGGCTGAGAGGAAATATTCCTGACAGGTTATGGAAAGTGAGATATCGGCGGATTGAGCCTCTGGATGCTCGTGATAATCAGCCAAAGTGTGACCATGTGGCTCCGGCTAATTCAGACCCTTAAATACGAGGAGACCGGCGAGGCCGGCGGTCGAGCCGTTAAATGTTACGGTTGTCATCATCATTTGACTCGGGGAAATGTGAGACTCGGGGCACCGGGAGGACGGCTGGCACCCCGGGGAGGGTGAAGCACCGAGACACCGGCAGAACAACACACACACACACTGATAACACACACACACACTGATAACACACACACACTAACAAAGCGCTGTAACAACTGCTCAGAACTCAAATGTCACTTGTCCCGATAAACCTCCTCAGTTCCTTTGTTTGTGACGAGCAGTGAACTGAAGTGTGTCTTTGTCAGAGCTGCCAACACTTCCTTCCTCCGGCAGCTTCAAACACGCGGCTCAGGATGCAGATGCTCTTTCAAGAAAAGTTTTAAAAGCGTCCAATGTCACTCCCCGCTGATTTGCGGGTTGAAGAAATGGTCTGCAGATTCAGTCGGTCCAGTGTCTTTAATGATTTATCTTTAATGGAAAATACCAGAAAGGACATAGTTCTGACAGGACACGGTGATTAACCGGCACATCGTCCATCTACATACTGTAAATCAGCATAAAACGTCTTTAAGTTTAGTTTTTTTGGCAGTTTATAGGCCGAATGATTTATGGACTAATTGTAAAACAAAAAAAAAAGGAAATATCTGCAGCCTTGGTTAGTTGTGCTGGAGATATTTTACTGTGTGACACAATCACAGAGCAGACAGGAATATGAAAAATCTAATTTTTTGGCCAATAAAGCAAATAAGCCGACCAATCAGTGTCAGCGTTAAAGAGCGAATATATCAGCGTCTCCAAACGCGCCTGGAGAGACGAGCTGGAATAAAAACAGCGAGCGACCGCTGAACCTCGACTCGTCTGCATCATCGAGGTGTTGACGGAGCGGCGAAGGTTCGATCTCACCAACATACGATTATTTTTTACCAGCATGAACACAAAACTGCTGCTGTGAAATTAAAAAAAGAAATTAAGTCTTTGCGATGGTGGAAGAGATCTCACATAAACCTGTTTGATACAGAGACACCAACGTGTTGCACACAAGCCAGAGACCACTGTTCAGCCCTGTGTTTCAATAAATCAAGTATTTTAAGTCAAAAACACGTGGTTCTGGTTCTAAACCCAACTGGAGAATAAAGCCCAGAGATGTTACAACATTACATTAAATCCCTGTTTCGTGACCGACCCTCAGGGACGCACGTGAACGGAAAAGCAATTAACAAATCGTGTCATTCATTTCATTAACGAGATTAATTTGTTTGTGTTAATACATTATACATCTCCAGGATTCATCTCACGGCGCCGCGAGACTCGACTCAGCATGTTCACGACATCGTCTCCAGTGTAGCATTATGTTCTAAATACCGTCTGGGTGCTAGCTGGTTAGCATCTCTGCAACACAACACATGAACGTCTGTTGATAATCTGATCACATGTCGCTGCTGTTCAGTCAATTAATCACCAAATGTTTTGATATCGGAGGATCATCTCTAGCTTTGGGAAACACTGATCAACATTTTCATCGGCGTCTTTTCACCGTTCACTGCTGGATTTACTCGGATATGTTTTCGTCAGCGGGTTGTTGAGTTGAGCAACGTGTCAGATTAGCTGGATAAGATTAGAGGGAGGCTGCTGATTGGCCAAAACATTAACCATGAACAAGCAGATGAAGACAGGCGATCATGCTGCAGTCAACACACCCACACACACACACACACATTCATCATGAGGTATTTGATAACCACGTTACGCAGCCACACCATAATAACCTGTGTAAGTAGAGGTGACATAATAACCATCATTTGTCAAAGCTAATGATTCCTGCTTGTCAGCGCCTCAGCCGCTGTCACTTTAATGGATCGCCTCGGCCCGCTCGGCTGCTGACACCAAAGGTTACGCCGCTGTTTGCTGGTTAATAATGAGAGGCGACGCCGCTGCTGATGGGAGACAAACGAGCTGTGTGCTTCCACCGTCCCCGCCTCCGTTTCTCCTGACGGATTGGACTCTTGGATTCAAACGTCGGCATGTTCGGATCGTAAAGAAAACACTTCAGCTCACCTGCAGTTACCATCCTCATCCTGAAGACGAGCGCAGCTACACATCATATTTCATCGGCAGGTACATCGAGTGATCTGCTGAGGCCCGCTGCTGTGTGAGGGGCATTAGCAGCAGTCAAACAGAGAGGAGATGGAGCTAAATGAAACTATAAAGTACTCTGACTTCATCCAACACGCCCGCCTGCAGCGTCGGGGGCGTAGCAGCGAAGCCGCAGAGGGACGGACGCTTGCCGAGATGAAAATCCCACATGCGGGAGCTTCGATCTCCCGCCAGTTCTGGGATTTAAGCCGACAAACTTGAGCATCATGAGCCCAGCGCTCTAAAAAAACTTGAGGCGCTGTCCACCCACCTTCACCTGGCACTCTCAAGAGCAGAAGAGAACTAAGAAACCAGCCCGTTTGTGGGTTACACAAGACGAATCCACAAGAGCCGGATCCAAAAGTGATTCACGGTCTCTGCAGGGGGAAGGAGGGGGAGGGTGGTGTCATCCTCTGTTTAGCGTTCAATAATTCAAGACGTACAGAGACGAGCGACTCCACTGATGCCTTGTTTATATGCGAGCAGTCTTAAGATAGATTTACTGATAACTCCCCAGTGAGTTTCACTTCAATGCCAACAAACACGTCGTAAGAGCGGGTCGTCACACTGATCAGAACGCCGACGTGTCGCTTTTAGAGACGCGCTGCTCTGCTGTTTGACGAGTCTAACTTCTGTTTGCTGTGAAGCTTCTGCAGAATCAAATGAGTAATAAGCTGCGAGCGGGTAAACAGAAACACCAGAGACGCTCCGGTTTTATCAAATTTGTTGTTTTTTTTATACTCCAGGAGGCGTTTCAGTGGTCGCAGCTCTTGTGTTTATTTCCTGTAATCGTCCCGTATCGCCGCTCTGAATGCTGCAGCGTGTTTGTGTGGAAATTAAACAGAGTGGCCGTCACTGTTTATGAAGACTCAAAGAAATCTGCACTCTGCTCTCAGAGCAGCAGACATCATGTTTGACAAGTCGTGACATCTTTCTCTGCGGTGTGTTTTATCGAGGCGCGTCTACTTTGAGTTTGACACTCCGGCCTCCAAAAACACGACGCGAGAGGTTGGAACTGAAGCAGCTTCACTCTGCGGACAAAGAGTCGACGTGAGAGGAAAGAAGTGATGTTTTTTCTTCAAGGTCGACATTTCTAATTTTCCAACACTTCTTTCAGATTGAATCGAACGACGATGTTGGAAAGCAGCTCTGTCCTTCAGTCATGTGCTGCCGACTGCTTCAGGACTCGTGAGGAGCCGCTAACCAACCGTACTTTGACTCCGATAACTGAAGTGGTGTCTCGTTTGAACTCTAGCCTACACCGCTACGATGCCGACCACAACGACCAGAGTTCATCCACATCCACATTTACAGAAAACATTCAGAAAAACGCACAGAAGAGTACAGACAGAATCCTGCGTCCTCATCAGTATTCACATCCACGACTTCTCTTTGATCGATTTAAAATCCTACTGTGAAGAGTGTGAAGCTGATTGAACCACCTGGAATATCTCAGTGAGATTCACATTTATTGGCCTCCTTCATGCTCACATACAAGGAATCGGACTGTGTTGTGGTTAATAAACATATTGTTCTCCGTGATGAGAAATCCCTTCGGACCCGAGGAGAAGAACCACCGCAGAAAAACACCGTTACAGCAGTTCATGGCAACAACAGATGACCGAGTGCAAAGCTTAACATCAACATGTCATCAATTTGCTGCTCGGCTTTGGACTTCTGACCTCCCAGAGCTGAATTCAGCCAAGTATCCACATGTGAGTCCACATCGCACAGCTGGAAGGTTTCATGCATTTTGTAGAAGCGGGTGGTTCTGCTTCTCCCCGACCCGACCGTCCTCCCACACAGGAGAAACTCTTACATCACAGCCGGACGGCGAGAACGAGCCGGGCAGCAACCAAGGTCGACTGTTATTCTCCAGCTCAGCGCTCCATCTGTGCATGTGTGTGTGTTTACTCTCTCACACACACATGCTAATGTGTGGGCTTACTGTAATACAGTGGACTGCAGGCAGCTCAAGCAGCGGAGGTCAAGGTTCGCCCCCCCGGCGGCGCTCATCTGACAGCGAGGGAGTGTTTCCAGGTGACGCTCCGGGAGACGAGACTGCAGGATTGTTAAATTTAGTCCTCATCTCTGGCCCCTGCTGCTGTTTTATGAATCCCTTGTTACATACCTCCACGCAGCCCGAGCAGCCATTTGTTATTTTAATTGTGCACCTGTAGGTCGCAGGTGTAATGGGCGTCCTGCAGCTGCTAATGTGTGTTCTGTCATCTGAACGTAGCGCCCGCCTCGCGCATAAAGACAGGCCAATTTGTCTCCCGGAGGATAAATCAATAAAGGTCGTCGACCCTTTGGAGCCATAATATTCAAACATATTTAACTCTTCTTCTGCGTCCCCACGGGGCCGCTGCACACTCCCTCCCAACATTACATCAGAGGTAGTGACTCAATCCGGCTCCTGATTGGTGGTTTAAGCCTCTTTAAACCATCACAACACATCAGCTGTGAAGTCTAAGTGTTCAGATTGGACACATTTCAGTTCTTTGATACGTCCGCCGGGGTTTGAAGAGCAGGATGGGACGCTTTCCCAGAAGTAGTTAAGCTCTGCGGAAGCTTGAAAAGTGGAGCTGGAGCCAGATTTCAACATGTTGTTTTGTTTGTCTTTCATTTCCAACATTAATCTGCATAAATGAAACAACAGAGACGAGAAACATGATGCTCAGAATTCCCTCAGACCTTTAAATCGATCGAGCTGAACTGAATGTACGAGCGTGTAAACGGCGTCAGCGGACAGAAAATGTTTGATATTGTGGATATAAATGATTTCACATGAGAGGGTGAGCTTCACCGTCATCATGCCGGCGACGGGTCGGCGCTGCAGTCGGGACTCTGCCCACAGACGGCTTAAAAAGATCAGTGTGACTCATGTTGGAGACGGTGGAGATTATTAAAAGCGGCGATGTGAAGCACCACTATAAAATGTGTTCAGAGCAAACATACCCAGTCAGATCTTCTACTCTCCACCAGTGTTACCTCTGTTTCCTCAGAATAACTGGGTCTGACTAATAACTGAACAACAGTCGGTCACGTCAGCAACACAGACGATTTCTCGTACATGTTGAGTCGCCGGCCGACTTGAGCTGAACGTTAATACTCGTTAGAGATCGATGGACATCGCAAACTGAACAAACACAAGTTATCTGCTGAAAAAACTTATTTTTCCACAGAAAGATTTAGCTGCAATCTTCACACGACGATGATACGATCGCAGAAATCCTGATCGTGTTCTGTCACTCATCCAGAACCGGTGCTTACCCTGGTAGCATGATGCTAATCCTGTTGTTCTGAGAGCGATTGGTCCGGTCTGTCACTCATTTATTACGATCTGAAGTTGGCTCACTTCTAGAGTGTCTCCAGTGCTTCAGTTTTATATTCAGCTAACACCTTTTTTATTACGCTAATTTCCGCCAACAGCAGAAATATCACCTGTTTCCCTGGTGATCTCCCCAAGAGGCTCATGGGTAATATTTCCTTAAAGAGCCTACAGAATATCTGACACTATGTAGGGTCATCAGGGGTTATCAGAGGTCATCAGAGGTCATCAGGGGTCATCAGGGGTCATCAGGGGTCATGTGTGCAGAGATGATCTCACCACTCCCGACACTTTTAAGTTAACTTGGTTGGTGACACAGTATTTCAGTGGTCCGTCAGTGACGTTCTGACCCGACAGTTCGACCCAAACGACCCGTCAAACATCAAACATGAACACATCCAAGCAGACGACGTCGTTAATATCTATGTGTGAGCGTGGAGTGCTTCCTGCCGCCTGCAGAGATCCAATCTGAGCTCCACTTAAACCTGAGCACCACAGAGCTGCTCGGATATTTAACAGGAGCCGGGAGGTCAGCGGCCGAGGAGATTTAGTTTGGATTTGATTGGCTCGGGTTAATTACGTCGAGAGCTCGGTGAATGTTAGTGTGTGTGTGTGAAAGGCCAGCTGTTATAATCAGGCGGAGGGGAGATGAACCCTCGACTCTATATCCATTTATGACTCCGTCGTCAGCTCGCTGCCAAGGAAAACTTTTCCAATTCCCTTCTCCTCCTTCATCCCTCTCCTCGTAATCTCCTCCAATCAGTCTGTCGTCTTCTTCTTCATCTCTTCCCGTTTCTGTCCTCCCTTTTTCCAGTTTTACATTTCATGAAACATCTCTGATCCTTGATTTCTTCGTCCTCCTCCTCTTCATCTCAATCGTCCTGAATCCTTCAGTCCCGTCCTTCATCAACTTGTTATTAAATCCTCCTGAATCCTGACCTGCTGTCCTCGCTTCTCTCCTCCGACACACCTTGATTGACTCGAATAAACCGAGCAGTCATTTAAACTTGAGACGCACAGCTACCACAATGCATTGCACTGCTTTTTGATTAGCAATATGCATAAAAACATTCTGTGGCGACGCACCAAACGCCGGCTCATTTTGGAAACCAGCGCGGCCGGATGAAACGCAGCGGGAGCCTCGGTGATAAATCTGAACTATATCTCGTCTCGTGACTCTGAAGAACATGTTTTATTCCTTCAACTCGCTCGCTGTGCTGCTTTCTGATTAGCCTCGACGAGTTAGCTTCATCCCTGCTCATCCCCAGCAGCCAGCCATGTCCAATTAACACAATGCTGCCATAATGTTAATTGGTTACTCAAGATGAGGTTTTGAACTTCTCACCTCATCTACATAATGGAATATGGATATCGAACGAGTCGCCCTGCGTATTTCAAATCAACAGAGGGGGCAGAGCTGCTGACGGCTCTGTCCATGTGTTCAGCATAACATCGCCGCTCTTTGTGATGGCCGGCGCTGCGACGGGGTGGAACCTCGGGATGATTAGCGGCAGAGATAATGGGAAGGCTGAGGATGTACGAGGCGCAGAGATGGAAGGTGAGAGGACGAGATGAAAGCTCTTTTCCAAACAGAGCTTTTGAAACACACCCTCGAATCTGAGTCTTTACTTTCAGCTCTTTAGCTGATGAACTTCAAACTGATGTTCAATGAAAAAAAATAAAAAGAAGCAAAAGATTTCTGAGTGTGGCTGCAGTAATTGCATATTTCCATTATAGTTTTTCAGTTTTATTTTCCCTTTATCTTTCCGTGTTGCTCCGTCTCCCAGATGAGCTTCAGTCCGACTCGACAAGTTCACAAGTCTGAACTTCTCAAAGACTTATTCAAACAATACAGAACCCTGCGTGATGGCCAGAACTCAATCAGAGTCCAAAAAGCCAAAAAAAACTTTAGTCGTTAGCTGGAAGTAATTCAGAGGCGACACAGTCACAGCAGGAATAAAGCACGAATGGAAGAAAAGATTAAACTGTATTCTACTTGATAGTCAGTTGTTTTAATGTTTATATTAAATCACTTTCAGTGGCTTTTTATTCAGCTGACTGTGGTTCTGCCTCTTCCTCCGTCAGCGGATGAAGGTCACGTCTCATTGATTGTGTCAGAATCACGACCCAGGTGGTCAAACAAGCCGACACCGCGCCACGATCCCTGTTTGTGTTTCCATCACATCTAAAGAACCGTGAAGATTACAGACATCATGTTCAATAAAAGGATAAATAAAAAGCTCAGATGAGATTCTTCACAGGCGCCTCAGCTGCGTGTTGATCTCTGTGTTTACCGCCCGACCCAGATGTTTGACTCCATGTGATAAATGGATACGGTGCGTCTCGCGTTATCATCTCCGAGGCCTGTTTGCTTTGTTTTATTTGCATTCTGACAGAATCAGATCTGGAAATAAAGAGCGTCACTTTTAGAGCTGCTGCTGAATCAGAGGCCAAACAGACGGAGGACGGTTTGAGCTCCCGAGGAAGTAAAAACACATGAATTCGTAATGGAACTGTGAGTATGTACCAAAAATTATACCAGGATTATTAATTCATGAGCAGAATATATCTTCTCTGGGTAGCAGGGAGAAGCAGAGCGGGGGGGAACATGAATATGATTTCATAATCTGCCAACATGGTCCAGGCTGTGATACCGAGCTGCAGCAGTTAGCAGATTATATTTAACTCTGATCTGTGATAGTGACGGCTGGAGACAATGAGTCGGGTGTTATTCATCAAAGAGGGGAAGCAACGGCTGCTCGTGGAAACAATACGAACCCCACCGTCGTATGGAGCCCGCCAGAGAAGAGCTGCGAGGGGAAGACGTGATTACAAGTCAACGAGGACGCTGAACGGAAAAGACTGAAGTTCGAGGTCCACTGAATATATTTTTTAAGGAGACTTCGAGACGTTTCCATCTTTGTTCTTTGTGTTTCTTAAAGAGCTGCGGATGTTTCCAGAGGTGATGTCTGACCATCCGTCTGTGATCCTGGCGACTAAAACACAGATTTTAATCCAAACCGTGATGTTTTCCTAAACTCTAACCACGTTGTATTTGTTCCTTAACCTCACCAGATCATAAGCACAGTGTTCAGATTTCAACCTAGACAAACAGAAAGTTGGAACACAGTGCAGTTTGAATCCATCTGTGGTTTTGCAGACACGTGCTCGGTCAACAGTTTTTCTGTGGACGCTCACAGATCATCAGAGGTCATCAGCTGCATTTATAGAAACAGACGCAAACAGACATTTCCAAGATGCCGTCCGCGTTATAGAATTGTGGTTACCTGCTCCTAAACCTGACAAACACCAAGAGATGAGTCAATTCAATCACACAAACCGACTCCATGTCCGTATCCTTTTTATTCCCCTGTTCGGTCTCTTTCTTTTCCCAGAGTTGGGGGACACAACAGTTTCCCCAGATCCACTGCCTGCAGATCCCTGTACGCCTGTGAAGACGAGGCCTGGCTGTGTTTCCCTGATATGTGAAGTCAGCAGCAGTTTACTATCATCTATACGCGTCATGTCAAGTTGTATAAAACTGATCCATCGCTCTGATACACAAACACGCTTCTGTCTTCTTCCAGCGCAGACATTAAATATCTGAACGTTTCCACGGTAACGATGCTGCGCCACACACACACACACACACACACACACACACACGCTGCAGCGTCCATTTTCAGCCTGGTATAAATGGTCGCGCTGCCATCTGGGCTTCAGTTTGCGTTCATGCCTGGGTGCCCCCTGTGTGTGTGTGTGTGTGTGTGTGTGTGTGTGTGTGGGTGCCCCCTGTGTGTGTGTGTGTGTGTGTGTGTGTGTGTGTGTGTGTGTGTGTGTGTCTGTGTGTGTGTGTGTGTGTGTGTGTTGCGGAGCATGTGGCGACCATCTAATGTCGCAGTCACGAGCAGAAAATCCTTCTGCCCTTGACATTATCAACACCAGCGTTGTTTTCACTAAATTACACTGAGTTCTGGTCCGGCGGGTAGAACTGGGCTCAGAGGCTGTTTGTGTGTTTTTCTCTCTGCTGCGATGGGATTTCACCTTTTTGTTGCTCCACTGAACCCCGAAAAGAAAAGGACATGTTCGGCTTTGCTCCCTGAAATGGGAACAAATTGACAGAGACAGGGAACTGTAACGCCGGCTGCTGCTGCTGGGGAGAATTTATTCTTCCTTCTTTTCTGAGCTGACAATCGGGTCCTTACAAGAAATGTGAGGAGGAGAAAGGATTGAGAGGAGTCACAACTTGAATCAAGGCAGCAGTTTGGTGCTTAGAGTTTTTAAGGTTGAGTGTTGCTGACAGGCGGGAGACTGATGATCAGAGCCCGCTGCAGCTGATGACAACAAGTCCTCCAGAGCGAGCTCGGAACAAAACACAACATGAATCAGACCGCTTCAGCTGAACGGTCCTCACCGAGCAGACACAGGTCCAATCTCAAGACGCCTCTCTTCACACTCAGCCCTTCACTTCTGCATTCACGTCTAGCTGCAGATTGTGTGGATACCTGAGATAAGAGAGGTCAGGTGAAGTGTTCGGGCTGGGCGGCTCTCCAAACTGAGGTTGTTTTAAAGGCAGTCATGAGAATTCTGTCGTTTCAATGTATTTTGTTCCTTATCTGAAGAGTAGCAGCTGATTTTTGCACGATACAGTCCTGCATCTGGACCGAGTTCAACGTTTCCTCCCCCTCGTTTGACGGCACATGATGCAGTGAATATGATGCATTTATTTCTATAAAGATGTACTCGTGGTCAGGTAGCAGAGTTAGAGGATGTGATCGACTGAGAGCGTCCGTGCTTTTTCTGATGACGGTGATGCAAGAGCTGAAGACGGCATGTTGGGAATGTCGCAGTGACGTCTGATGACGTAGAGTCATGACGGGTTGTTCCAGTGACTTTGTTCTGAGAGACAAACGAAGGGTAAAACTTGGAGTTCTTCCTCTGTGGATCAGTTTACCCGTCACAGATTCTGCTGTGAGACCGGGCTGGTCCGTGACTTTTCTTTCCAAATTATTTTGTGGCGTGAAGCTCCTGTCCGTCATTCTGAACTCGTCAATACTGACAATCGAACAAGTCGGGACAAAGATGACCCTCAGAATGAAGCCGAGCCGTGGATTATCTCATCACCCCGGTCCAGAACCCGGTCCAGATCCTGGTTCAGATCCTGGTCCAGATCCTGGTCCAGATCCTGGTTCAGAACCACGCTGCTTTCTACAATCGGACCTCTTGCTGCTCTTGCTGTTGTTCCTTTCCTGCAGCCTTTAAGTTTTTACTAGATATGTATTTTATTTTCTCATAACTTTTAGTCATTTTGTTTGTTTTATTTAGATGTTTGTGTGATGGTATGTCAGAGTTCTTGTTTCTGTGTCTTTGTGTCGTCTGTGTTTCTGTCTTCGAATCCAAAATCAATCAATCAATCGATCAATCGATCGGCTCCTGACCGCTGAGTGAACGGCTACATGTTGTTGTGCATGAGTTGTTTACTCCTCCAGCTCATCAGCAGACAGACTCTGTGATTTCAGGCTTTAATCGATCATGAAGTGGAGATAACCGGAGCATGCAGAGAGAACACGAGCGCTTTCTCTGGCGGCACAAAACATCGATAACTCCACACAACATCTGTTCACACGGGCTCTTAAAAAACCTGCTGCAGACTGATTGCTGATCAAATTCGTCTTGTGTTTCTGTCGATAGTTCTGTTGTTAATAAAGTTTGGTGGCGTGGCGAGGCTCTGCTGACGTGACGTTTGATTACCTGACAGCAGCTTTTTACTGCGTGTCTCTGTGTTTTATGGCGGATTGATATCCATCTCTGCTGTTTAGTTTATGTGTTTAAAAGCCTCCCCAGCACCGCCGCACACAGTCTCTTACTGCCGCCCATACATTACCAGAATTAGCTCCTGAAAATGGATCAAGCCAATAAATTTCTACTTGAGTAAACAGCCAATTACAGAGACTGCGGGGTTCGGTGTTGGGCGGCTTCCCCTCAGCATCAGCACTGTTGGTTTAGACGGAGGAGGAGGTGGAGGAGGAGGAGGAGGGTTTATGGATGCTTCCAGCTCCGATCAAACGGTTTCATAAGAGCTTTAATGTGATGTCCTTCTTATCGAAAGCAAATGAGTCAACACAGAAAACTAATCTTTCAAATCGAACGCGCGGTGAAACTCTAACCACCAACCTGACTGGGCCGGTTTCCCAGAATAACACGAGTGTAAAGTCGTTATTCATCAGCGTGAGAGATGAACCTGACATCACAGGTGTTGCATCCGTACAGCTGTTTGCCCCAACACTTGTTTAATCCCACTAACAGCTTTACTCAGGCGTGTGGAGGTGGAGGTGGAGGTTCCCTTTCCTTTTTAGCCAAATGCCTATTGGCAGAGCGTCGGTCTGTTGGCAGGCTCCAGCGTCCCGGCGGCAGGAAGGAGCTCGGCAGCTGTCAGTCAAATCGATCGGACGTCAAACCTCCAGACGCCTCCGTCCTCGTCCCTCCAACCTCCGTCTGATCAGGCTTCAAATCCTCTCCTGGACAAACATGGTGTCATCCAGTCCATGTTTTAACTGTGTACACACGCCTTCAGTTCCAACATTAACTCTAAATGTTAAAGGATCAAACTGACTCTGATCAAAATGTTGCATCAGCTCATATTCAGCTTTTCTTCTTCGATGGTTATTAACTAGACTTACGTTTACTGTTCGGTTGTTTTGTCTCGGTTTCTGTTCCTGAACTATGTTGTTTATTAATGTGCAGAATATTCTTATCAGATTATGATGACGTCACAGAGAGTTTAACCTCCGACCTTTTGGTCACCAAATGTCCTAACGTCATAAATTTATACCCTAGTAGACACGTGTACATTTTTGCTCAATCTATAATCAAAGGTGTGATTTGTGAGGTCATGGTGACCTTGACATCTGACCTTGTTCACCAAATTCTGACCAGTTCATCTTTGAGTCTCGGTGAACATTTGTACCAAATCTGAAGAAGCTGCCTCAAAGTGTTCTTGAGATACGAACGGGACCAGAACATGACGCTCCCGGGCCGCGGTGATCGTACAGTTACTGACTCTGAACGTTACTCTTAATGATGTAACTGATTATCTCTCCCCTTCTAGCTTCACCAACCTCCTCCTCCTCCTCCTCCTCCTCCTCCTCTTCCTCTTCCTCCTCTTCCCTCTCCTCCCCCTCCTCCTCCTCCTCCTCCTCACCCCTCCTCCTCCTCCTCCCCCTCCTCCTCACCCCTCCTCCTCCTCCTCCTCACCCCTCCTCCTCCTCCTCCTCCTCCTCCTCACTCCTCCTCACCCCTCCTCCTCCTCCTCACCCCTCCTCCTCCTCCTCCTCCACCTCCACCTCCACCTCCTCCACCTCCACCTCCTCCTCCTCCTCCTCCTCCTCCTCCTCCTCCTCTTCCTCCTCCTCACCCCCCCTCCTCCTCCTCCTGTCTCCTCCTCCTGTCTCCTCTCCTCCTCCTCCTCCTCCTCCTCCTCACCCCTCTTCCTCCTCCTCCTCCTCTTCCTCCTCACCCCCTCCTCCTCCTCCTCCTCCTCCTCTTCCTCCTCCTCCTCCTCCTCCTCCTCCTCCTCCTCCTCCTCCTGTCTCCTCAGTGATTCCCTGGTTGATTTGCTGCCAGTGTCTTTGAGGAGTGTCTTTGTGGGGTCTCGCCGTACAGTGCCCTGCATTTATTAATGCCTTTTACTGTCAACAGCCTCAGCCGCCGCCAAGAGAGAGACGAGGGAGGGAGGACGACCAAGACCGGAGAGATGAAAGGATGGAGAGAGAGAGAGAGAGAGAGAGAGAGAGAGAGAGAGAAGCCGGACGTTTAGAGATGAAAAGGAGTTCAATCTCCACACAGCTGAGCTCTTTATGTGTCGTGTCTTTCTTCAGATGCCTCCACTTTCAGCCTGGCAACAGAAGCTGGCTGAAGCTCTCAGATACAATCTGTCAAACCTCTAACCAATCACTGCAATCAGTGTGTGTGTGTGTGTGTGTGTGTGTCTTTACAGCAGCTTCTCGTTCGGCTCCTGGGAGATAAAAACTACAACGGTTCGGAGACAATGCAAATAATTTACAGTATCGTCTCCTCGAGCAGCCGATACTTCACACACGATTCCATCCTTCAAGTCGAGGCTGCATGTTCTGGTCGGAGTCCGCTGCTGCAGACGCTTCAGCTGGAGAGACGGAGATCACTCAAGTGTTCGTAACGCAACAAGTCCTCAAAACACATATACACATATCCATCCAGCTAACCCCTCTGCTGGAGACACAACGACAAATCTGATGCACATCGTCTGTTTCCAACCCGACTCTGTGATTCAGGTTCGGTTCGTAGCAAACGTGGCATATCACGTGCCAATTATTAACTTATCAGCGACCAAAACCAGATACTTGGACCGTCTCCATCCTGATCGTGGTGTTTCTTTTTATTGTTTTTTGTGCCTTAAGCTAACCGGAGCAGCAGCACAGCGCTGTGACGAGAGAGAAATAGAAAATTCAACCTAAACAAAGCTTAAAGAAACGTTCAGTTGTAAGTTATCTGTGGTTTTACAGAAACGCACTTGGCTAACGTTTATTCTGGTGATTTTATTCTTCGAGCAGCTGTAGCAGAAGATTCATTATGCAGTCTTGTATTGCATGTAAATTCATCTTGAAAGATGCCAACATGAGCTGCGGTTGCTTTCTGCATTTTGAAGATAGAGTTGCTCTGATGTTTCTGCAGGTTTTTTATAGATGTTGAGAAGCAAATCTGAAAGTTCCAGGAGCAGATGAAGAGTGTCGCTGACGATCTGAGAGAAACTCTGCTGCCAGTTTGAAGCTGAAATCTAATCTGAACTTTGAGAGTCGCTGTTGTTGGAAAACAGGCTGTTTTTCTTTTCACTCCGGAGGATTCTCAGGTAAGAAAATCTCACTGAAGAAGTTTAAAAGTAAAAGTGCTTTAGCTCGGTTGCATTAACAAACCCTCCTGCCTGCACACACACACACACAACAACAATGCCGTCCACATTACATCACCGGCTTTAAAAGTTTTCCTCTCCATCAGCTCGAGCCGCTTCCCTCAGAGAATCATCTTTATTTGTGAGCTGCCTCTCCGCAGTAACTCTCCCAGCGCTCCGACCAAAGAAGACGAAACACTGAGGCGAGAAAAGGAATGTGCCGTTTTTTTAAAGTCGGACAGATTTTCACCCGTAAGCACTTTGAAACTTTCTTTAAAAGAAGTGCTCATAAAAAACAGAGACGCTTCCTTCACTCAGGCCTGCTGGAGGCTGGAGGCCGCGGCAGTTTGTCCTCTCTCCAGGTGAAGCTGGTGTCTGCAGCACATCCACCTGTCTGACCCTCCCCAGACACCTGTCGCACCTCCTGCCATGTTTAAGGTCAGAGGAGTCATCCCGGCTCGTCGGTATTCTCCGTGATGAAACGTTAATTCACAGTGGCAGGATGCTGGAGGCCTCGGCGCCGTCCCCCCGCGGTCCGCTCGGCGTTACACGACCCCCCGCGGTGCTGCTGACCTCTCGTTTATCAGTGATACCCTCCCCGCTGGCGCAGAGAGCGTTTCCAGCTCCACTCAAACGGAGAATGTCAGAGGAGTTTAAAGAGTTGAGCTCAGGCTGTTTCCCCTGAGTGCTCTGCTGGACTGTGAAACACACCAAACTACCATAAAGCTCTGACTTCTTCCTCTTCTTCTTCTTCCTCTTTTTTGTGGTTTCCTTGCAGCTGAGTGGAGCCACAGTGTGTGAGTGAGTCTACTTCCTGTTCCCTTCGGTCCCATCAGATGTGACGGAGCGTGAACCGTTTTTATTTCAGGGCGAGCGACGATGCAGCAGAAGAAGAAGAAAGAAGAAGACGGTTGATTTAGAACAATATGTGATATATAATATATCTTCACCTTCATTCAACTCTTAATTATTAATCACAGCAGCAGTCTATTGTTATCTCCCACACTGCACATGTTCACTCTGATTCGCACGAGTAATTAACTCCTGACAGCCGTCACAACTAAACGCTGTGCAGTGAAAGTGTTCAGAAAAAGTCCAGTTAAACACCAGAACCTCAACACTGGATCATGACGACCTTAAAAGGTCCTGAACAGTTTCTAGGACGGCACGACGGCGTCTGTCAAAGTGATGAGGTTCAATTTAGAACAGGAAACGCAGGAAGAACAGAAAATCCTCCATCATACGACAAAAACATTCCTAAAACACCTTTTATTAATGTTTCATGTGTGTGTATACGTGAACGTTTAATCATATTGTCTTTCTTTATCTCGTTCTCCTTTATTATTCCGTCTATTTCTGACTCTTGAACTTCTTTTATTTTCCCACCGGAGGATGAATAAAGTCAGTGATCGCATCCAATAATATAATAAGTCTCAAACAGAATTAACTCACAGCTCCCTCCAGATTAAACTAATAAAAATCTGTCACATGAAGAAACAGTGGACTGTTTTATCTGAGCAGAGCCGACCCGCCGTGCCGGCGCTGACCCGCCCGCCCCTCGTGTTGCCATCTGATGAATCCGAGCGGCTGAGAGCAGAGTTTCAGCTCGGTCAAGCATCACTCTGTCTTGTTTCGCCCTCTGAGCGGAGCAGAAAGCAGCGGGCCGCCCACGGCACAGCGCTGGCTCTGGTGTGAATGTGGCGATAATTGGCCTTCTATCCACTTCAGCCACTGAGCCAAACGCCGGCGGGTCGCTCAGCCAGCCACCTGTGGTGCATTATGGTCCGCACTCAGCTCTAATAAGAGCTAATCCTCTGTGATGAGCCCCGGCCCGGGCCCCGTGTCAGCACGCATCCTCCACACAGGCTGCGTTCAATGACAGCGGACGTTTCCGACGCGTTGCAGGTGGAGCTCTCTCCAAACGCATCCTCCACGCAGGCTGCGCTCCATCCGGAGAGAGGGCAGCTTTTAAAGATGCTGCAAATAGAAAGCAAGCTAGGTCAGATCAGTGTGGGGCACGTTCAAGAGAGCTAATGCTGTCAGGAGTGTTGGGTATGTAAATTAGGCAAAGAAAAGACCAACCGAAGGTCCATTTAACGAGAGGAATGGTTGTTACAGCACATTTAAAACACTTTAACACGAGTTGGGCTGAAGCTAAGACTGTTCTGTTGGAGGGAACTGAATCAGAGAACAGCACTCTGTTTTATGTTCACAGGTCTGAGAGGTTGAAGAAAGTGAGGAGGAGGTTTGTAAGAGGCTTAGTTTATACTGAGGGGAGAAGAACTCTGTCGTCTAAATGTTTTATGGTCCTTTTCTTTATGACAAGCAGAAAACAGGCTACATTAGCTTGCTGAGGTCTCGGTTGCTAACGAGCTAGCTGGCTAACCACATGTGTTCTTGTTGCATCTGTTTACATAAACTCCACCGACGACTCCTGATGATGTCATGAGGGTCATGAAGGGTTGTGGAGCTGTAGGGGTGGATGAGGTGAAAATGAGGGGTAGAGATTGAAAGATCAACTGAGGGTTCGTTCAACGAGAATTATTTAGGGTTGTTAAGAATCAGAGCTGATGAAGCAGACTGAAGTGTTGCTCTGTCACGGGACCGTCTGAGGTCGGCGGGAAGAGAATCTGAGTTCCTTTCGAGTGAAACGCTCTCCGGAGTGCCACGTGTTCACATTATGTAAGCAGAGATCAGCCGAGGGTACGTTCAAGGAGAGAACCGTCCTCGAGTCAGACACAAATGTTCGGCGAATGTGAACCTACAACGCGTCTGAGAGTTCACGTTACCGAGGATCTTAAATGTTCAGAGAGGATGCACGTGTGAATTAATGAAATAATCAGGTGAGACAATCTCAGCGTTTCAGGACGATGTAAAGTCAGAGCGGATCGGCAGAGACGAAGCCGCCAAATTAAATGTTGTGTTGGATCAGCAGCCGTGGTCGGGCTCGCCGAGGTGAAAAGGTTTCCAGCAGGGGAAATGGGTCACGCACACTCGACCTGCAGCGGCGGCTGGAACGATTTCTGCTGCCACGTTCTTCTTCACCCTGACGGTTTTATTAGTTCACGTCGGAGTGGCAGATAGAAAAATATGTCAGTGGGTGTCAGCAGGCTGCGTTCAAGGTGATGTTTACACCTTGGCATTTTAATATGTGGAGGAAATTTGAGGTTTGACATCGGGGAGCGGCGTCAGTCAGAGTGTGACGTCAACAAAACACACTCACGACTTCTTTTACAGAAAGTTGTGTTGATTATATTAGAACCAGGTGACTGCAGGAGAGCAGGAACTCCACGCTTCAAAATGAGGATCCTGTAGATTAATCCTCTGAGCGCCGGTTAAAAGCGTGCTTCCCTTCAGTCACGCAGAGATTCCCCAGCATCAGCTCAGGTATCGTCTGGAGGCCCGGGTCCCCACGGTGATGCGTGCACCGCGGGGGGTGAGAACACTTCCTGCCGCCGGCGGTCCCTCCGTCCTCTCTGGAGCAGCGCGGCTCCGTAATGAAACTCTGTGATTGTTTGTCACAGTCGGCTCGGCGAGGTCTGATCCGTCCTGATGGGAAATAAGTCAGAGGCGACCGGGGAGCAGTTTCACAAAAATTGCAAATTTGCATCGAGCGAGAGGAAGGTGGAGTTATTGAGGGTTTTGTTTTTTCCTTCCATCTTTTTATTTGTTTGTTTCACTAGTTATATAAGAAAGATGAAGAGGAGGGAGCGGCAGAGAGAAACAGGAAGGCAGCGCAGGACGATGGAGGGCTGGGAGGATAACAGATACAGATATAAAAGACAAAATGATTGATAGAACAAAACCAAAGAACTAAATCTCTCCCTCAGTGAGGTCCGGCGCTGATGTTCAGCCTGACGTCTGGCTCACAGCTGGTGTTCATTCAAGTTCTTCCAGCCTGGTGAAAGAAACGTTTCTACACGGAGCTGGTTCTGTTCACCGGGGCGTCGACGGGTTCAAGCAGCAAAACAACAAACTGACGCTGAAAAACTGAAACTGAGAGAAGAATTGTGGGAGAAAAGCTCGTTTCTCTGACTTTAATGCTTTTGATTTGTTTCAAACGACTTGACTTCTTTTTGTTGAGGCTGGTGTGAAAGCTGTCAGTGATCCGGTCCTCGCTGATTAAGAAGTCACAGAGAAACTGGACCGATCAGAGTTACTGTGATGGTAGAAATGAGGTTTGAGTCGTAGGTGTTCACCTGAGGAGCAGGTCGTGTCTGATCTGCTCTCATTTAAAGCGTTTACAGAAGTACTCTCGGCTCTTTGTTCCCCCGTCTGGTGATCAGGCAGCGGCAGGTCAGAACTCACCTCTGCTGCTGCTGCTTTAAACTTTCATTTCTTTAAGTTTCCGTCCTGCTGAAACATCAGATCTGTCTGAATGAGTGAAGAGTCGGAGGAGGCGAGGTGGAGCGGAGCTGCGAATGTGCTGTGTGTTGAGAGGACGCATGTTTACCAGATTGTGAGCTGCTTATGTCAGGAATGAATAATGGATGAACTGGTAATTATTAATCCTGCGTACAGTGGGAGCGCGGTGTGGCGGAGAGCCGGGACCGATAAAGGCAGGACGGAGAGCAGACGTGACGATCTGTGAGCCGGCTGAGCGAAGCAACATGGAAACAGTTTGTGTCTGAAAGGGAAGAACTCGAGAACGGAGAGGAAACGCAGGCAGATTTGTACATTTGGATCTCCTCTGAGTGTGTGTGCTGCTCCTGTCCTTCAGCGTGTTCACCACATCTGATCTGTGACGCTGTGAAAAAGCTAATTAGAGGGTTTCACAACATTTGAGGAGTTAATTTCCAAAATGTTTTGTCTCTAGTGCAGAAATGTGCTGTAAAACACACCATTACTGCGTCAAACTGGGACTTTAATTGCTGACAATTACTGCAGAGACATTAAATGTGACTTCTTTTCTGCTCCTGTTGGCCGACGCTGCGCTCAGATCAGCTAATTACAAATACTTGTTTTATTCTCTTCAATTCTCACGTGAATTTACACCAAAATAACCTCAGGTATCTCCCTGACATTAGTATTATTCATCCTCCGTGTTTGTCCTGAATGTTTCACTTTGGCCTGATGATGATTTTAAGACAAGAGAAGAAGATTTTAAGCCTGAAATCTGACAGATTGACTGTTGGACATTAATCTAATGATCTATGTTCATCAGGAGTTTGTCGGGCTCGACGTTTCAGCTTCTTAATTTGTTGACGGGAAGTCCCGACGAGTCGATTACCGAGTGCAGTAGAGTTCCGCGGCTCATGGATGAAAATGTATGATTATGACTCCATGGAAAAGCAATCAAAGTTCATATGTGTCTTACCTGCCAGTTTATAACAGTTATTATCGAGAGCGGACAGGGAAAAGAACGGAATTGAGCATTTCTAACCGCACTCGGTAATCGTCGCGTCGGGACTTCCCCGACCCGGAAGCTGATGGAGGAGAGTTGAAATCTGTTTTAGCTTCACAATAGAAATCCAGCTAAGCTAGCGGAGGTTAGATGCCCCGGACTATGTGCTGAGACCCTATTTGTACTGTTGCTGAAGTTTGGTGCTGTTCTGAGCATTATTTGTGGCTTTTTGGTGGCGGTTTATATTTGGATCCATTTACTGCAGTGTATTGTTGTCGTGCGGTCGTTTCTGAGGTTGATAAAACTCCGTAAATTAGCGGTCTGCTAACTTGATCTCTCGAGAGGGAGTCTAACACAATCTGATGATTTGCTGTTTTCCTGTGTCATTTCTGACAGTAACCGAAGAGCCTTTGGGTTTCGGACTGTTGCTCGGACAAAAGAAGCGTTCTGAAAACGTCACACTGAACTCTGGGAAGCTGAATATTCGTTAGCTGCAGCTCTGCACATGTAAATGTAAATCAGAAGTTAGATTAAATGGTGCATCTCGTTTTAAAACGCATTGTGTAACTCGTTGTTTTAAGGGCGAATGTGGCAACAAAGCACACAGCGATCAGGCTGAGTCAGCAGCCAGCAGGGTCACATCCGTCACATCACACACCCAAACAAATATTTCACTTCCTCCACTCACACTGAGTCACGCACGCCGCCGTAACAAATGTTCAGTCAGCAGGAAAACACTCAGCTTTGCATCAGCCTGGTGTTAACCTGAGAGGACGAGAGTAAGTGCACAATAATAGTGTTCACACCGAGGTCGGGAGTTAGCAGAGGTATCAGAAAACAGCTGAGGGGGCGAGTGAAGCCTGACTGCACATTAAAAGGATTCGGTCCCTCGTGGGCCACCGTAGACGATCAGTCGACAATAACATGTTCACATCCTGAAGGAGCAGGGACTGTCAGTGAGGACGGACAACAGATGAATTAACTCCAACAACACTTTCAGACTTTTTTGTTGAAAGAGGACAAAGATGGAAATACATCTGTGCTGAGTTCAGGGACGTAGCAGAGTTAGCAACGTAACGACTAACATCGTCTGTTTCCAAACTAAACTACTTCATACTTCCACAAAGAGATAATAACTATCACCTCCGTCTGCTGCCGACCTGACGGAGGCAGAACAGTCAAGGAGGTTTGGGAAATAAAGCTTACAGAGGAGTTAAACAACTCTCCTGCACTTCAGTGTGTGTTAAATATCTGAATACATCAACAGTTTCACAAAGAAGATAACAACAACGCACATTCATCCAAAGTCGACGCAGGAAATTAAAAAGCACTTATCTACGACACCATGTAATCATTTTAAATCTCACTACGAGCCGTCTGAACGTCTCCAGAGAGAAAACAGAAGGTGAACTGAGAGATGAAGATATTCTGCTGCAGCATCATTTGATGATACAGTCTGATAAAAAAAAACAGCTGTTTTCAAAATGGATGTTTGGCTTTTGTGAAGAAATGGAGGCTGATGATAGCTGGAGGTTTATAACAACAACAACAGGCATGCTCTCTATCTGGGAGACGAGCGGCGGCGGCGGCGGCGGCGGCGGCGGATAATGGCTGACAGAATCTATTTACTGTACATGAGATGTAATATCTCCCAGCTCTCAGCAGGGGAATAATTTGGAAAAAGCCAGAGATTAAGACAGAATGAGAATGAAAGGAGAGAAATGGAGACGGAAGCGAGGCTGAGCTCCTCGCTGTGTTTCAGTCCACATTGTTTTCACTTCAAATGCAGCAAAATGCTAATTCAGGGAGGGAGGAGGGAAGAGAATCGCTCCCTCGTTCCTTAAACCGTGTTCAGCTCCGGTGTCGGCTGATGACTCATATTCTCTCCGGGCCGCGAGAGGGGAAAACACAAA
The DNA here is from genome assembly GCF_900880675.1 of Sparus aurata. Taxonomy (NCBI): domain Eukaryota; kingdom Metazoa; phylum Chordata; class Actinopteri; order Spariformes; family Sparidae; genus Sparus; species Sparus aurata. The sequence continues at coordinate 26,648,931 of NC_044206.1, read as the reverse complement.
TTTATGAAAATACAGAGGAGCGACTGTTTGTGGTCCCCGGTGTTAAAAACGCTCCAGATAAAGCATTTAAACAACAACAAAAAAATCCAATTATCTGCGCTCTGCCTCCGATAATGGCTGTCAACAAGCACTTAAAGCAGGCGGGATCACAGGCCGACTATCCAGCTTCAGGCAGCTTCAGCTACTCACGAAGGAAACGGTTTGGAGAGCAGATAAAGATCTGAAACACGAGGCGCCGTACGCGGTTACATCACCGCACCGTGGGCGACGTGTAAACTGTTTAAAACCAGAACCTGTTTGTGTTTTTAAAGACAGAACTACAGGCGAGCTCGTGATCTGACACAACAGGATGAAGTTGTCCCGCTCTGTGATCTCAGGTGTCAACATCCCTCTCAGTCTCAGGTGAGCAGCTTCCCAAACATCTCCGACTGCGGCGTGACAGACGAGGCGAGCAGACGACGTAAATGTCACCTCACAGTCGTCCTCGGCTAATTGGGGTGGAGGTGTTCGTATCACACCTGCTGCAAATAACAAAAAACAGGACAAAACTCAGGAAAAGAAAAGAGTTCGGAGGTGATGTCGGAAGTTATTTCACTTGAAATGTCAAAGTCAGCGAGCTCGAGGGTCAAAGAAACATCAACCGGACTTCTACTTCTTTCAAAGCTCGCAGCGATCTGAGAACTGTGTTTCTGCCCGTTTAATAATGATCATTATGACATTCAGACACCGCCAACCTTTTCTTCTTCCTGCCATTGTTTGAAGTGAATGTGATGTGTGCGGTCCGATAGAGAGAACGAGGCGGTGACACGGAGCTCGCACTAACCACGGCTGCCCTCATTACAGCGTGAGGCGCCCTGGGTAAAATGATCCCACAAATGGAAAATGTTAAATGTTAATTCAATGAGGAGGCCAATAAAGACCGATATTCAATCGCTAACTGCCGGCTCTGTTCTTCTCCATCCTGTTTATAAATGTTAAACACATAAAGGAGCTGCGGTGAAGCGGCTGCAGGACAAAAGGCTGTTTAAACACAGGAAACGACCTCGAGCTTCAGTCTCACCGCGTGTCATCGTCACTGCGGACGTGTTCTCTATGCAGATAATACGCTGGTTATCTCACGGCGGCCATTTTCCTCAGACAGCACACTCAAATGTTATCCAACTGAAAAACTATTTATATTGAACATCTGGACGGACGTGGAGCCGGAATGAAAGAAAAGTTTTCCTGATAATCGATCAATCTTTCTGTCATTTATCGAGCAAACGCACCAAGAATTCCTTCAGGTCGATCTGTAAACACACTGAAGGCTTCAGGTTGTGATCGAAAGCTTTGAATGGCATTTTGTTCAACCTTCAAAAGACTAAATGCTCAATTAATCAATGTAGGAAACGGTTGAAAAGTCAGACGATATTAATTGTCGACAGTGAAGTTAATAACTGGTTGCAGCTCTGTGAGTGTTTCCATCAGCAGAGAGCGGCTGAGTGGTTACAGAGACGTGTCGTCAGAGCCGCGATCGTAAAGATATGTGGGTTTAAATACCTCGAAGGACCGACTTTAGCTGACGTGAGCCTGTAGTTTGTGTTTCTGCACACTTCTATGTGAGGTCAGAGGTCAGTTAGAACGTAGACCTTCTCCTGCCCACCTCAGCAGAGAACCTTCCAGTGCCTTGCTCATGAGACAGATTTAGCTTTCTGCTCATTCTGCTTCCCCTGTTGCACTCTGGGAATCCTCCCCTCCCCGAGCGCTCGTGTAAATAAATCCTCTCCGGTGTTTCCGTCTCCACTTTGTTTCCTGCGAGGTTGGGCGCCCGCGTTAAGCCCCGCCGGCGCTTTATCTCGCACGCACCGTTTGTGTTTGCAGTTCTTCCTCCTCTTCCCCGCGCGCTTTATCAATTTTTATTTGCGAGTAAATAAACTCTGAACTGTGATCCGCCGAGCAATCCACACATTCTCTCTGCTGCGACACGCAACCCAGACGCAAAGTTCACCTCAGAGGCCTCCTCGTCCTGCAGAGGGACGAGAGGTGAGCAGGTGTGTGTGTGTGTGTGTGTGTGTGTGTGTGTGTGTGTAGGTGTGTGTGTGTGTGTGTGTGTAGGTGTGTGTGCATTTCAAACAGTGACTTTGCTTCAACACTGAACATACAAACACTAAATAAATGATGTGTGTCAGCATGCAGGGAGAGACACACCTGGCACCTGTGGTCAGTGCATGGATGTACAGGTGTGTGTGTGTGTGTGTGTGTGTGTGTGTGTGTGTGTGAGATAAGGCGCCCCGTGCACGTCTCATGGCTCTACATAATGGATGAATTTGCTGCAGCGAGCAGAACCGGCCGGGCTGGACTCATTTCAAAATGCCTCGAACGCTGCTATTTATACAGAGAGCTGGAAGGACTTCAGGAGCAGCAGGAGGAGGAAGAGGAGGACGAAGAACAGGGGGGGGGGGGGGGGGGGGCAGCTCGTCGGCACGGCAACACCACCGCCACCTCACCGACACCGGAGCGCCACCCAGGTGCACGTTTACTTTGAAAGGGTGAGAACTGCAGCCAAGATCTAAATCTGACTTGGCCGGCGGTTCCTCTGCAGATGGAGCGGACGTTCTTCATTCATGTCTCTGTTCACAGTTTACTACGTTCTTCTTTGCAGAAGGAATTAAAATGTGTATTTTCTTTTACTCAATGAAGGTCATGTTTACTGCAAATTCTTCAAAAGCGATCGGAGGCTTTATGTTTCGTTCGACTGAACATCACGACGACTGCAGAGAGGCAGAAACAGACGACCTGCTCCTGTCTTCACTTCTCACCTGTCAGGGAGGATGTGCGTGACTCACGCTGCTTTATTCACTCATTAATTCCAGTTTCTTCCACGTTATTAGTTATTAGTTCCACCTCCTGCAGAGCCGTTTAACATGAGAGGCCTTCCAGCTCCTCCCTCTGCTGGTCGTTACATACATCATCATCTGCCTCTGACGTACGATTCCCGTCTTATCTCGCCGTCTCTTGTCGTATTGTGTTTGCGATGCATATAGGAGTGTGTAGCTGAGCGAGTGGGAGGCGGAACACAACACAGGTGACGGCGTGTCAGTAAAGAAATGCAGCATCTTCTCGAGAAAAGACTCCTGACGACCTCCAAAGACCTGCGAGCAACAACGCCAAGAGTCTGCAGAGGGAACACGACGCGGATCTACAGCGCAGGCTCATTAATTACTGCTCAGGTGCACAATTATTTGACATTTCCGATATTCAAATACCTGCTTCTGTCTGAGAAACTGAAGCCAATCAGTGTTTTTGTGAGCGAGCCGTTACCTCGTTGCTGCGTGATGTAAACGACCTTCACACAGAAGCTGCTGCTATTTAAAGCTTTTTATTCTTTAAACTGTATAAACACTCAAAACATTCAATAACTTTCTGTTGTTGGAATATTCTGCCTCCCTGAACTCTTCTCTGTCTCACCGAGCTTCATCTTTTTAAACATTTATTCCCTCAGATATAAAGTGCATCGATTTTTTTCAAGGAGGTCTCTTATTTTTATAAAATTCAAAGCTTGAATAAGAATAAATCTCATTATCTGTTTGATCTTCAGTCAACAGGCTTCCAACAAACCCTGGAGGGATTCTGAAATGTGCATTCAGTGAGAGTTTAGGTTGAAAGCATTAAAAACAGAAACTGAAACGATCAACAGAGAGAAGAAACAGCAGCTCTGACATCATCATGTTTACTGAGATAATCTACTACACTTAGCATGCTAACCAGCTAGCATCGGCTCGGTTCTGGTCCAAAGCTCCTGTGCTAGTCCGTGCTGCTACCTGCACAGCTAACTGAGCTAACTAGCTCATGGCAGCTACAGCGCACAGCAGTTAGCGGTTACTCGTGAACATGTCAAGGGTCCAAACCCGGATCTGCGTCTGTGGGATGCAAACCGAACATCCCTCCCTGAGCTGATGTGTTCGGAGACGGAGAGGGAAAACAAATAAGGCAGAATAATAAACCCACAGTCGCTGGGTAAAAGGATTGGCACGCTCATTTTAATCACTTATTTAGGCGTCGGATCCCAGAGGCGCGTCGCTGACGGTCGGCAGCCCGAGCCGCCGTCACAGCCTCCTTTCTTTAATTTCACACGGTGGCGTGGAGTCACAGAGCCGTTTAGATTCGTCAACAGCCGCGATAAGAGCAGAAGAAAAGGAATAAAAGGGATTTAATGAGAGCGGCACAAAGCAAACTCAGGCTGCTGTTCAGCGTGTGAGACAGACAGTGACGCGGCTGAGACGATACCAGACAGACTGATGCTAGTTTTTGGTGTTTAACAAGACTTTAAAGTATAAGATGGACTATTTTTTTTATACTTTATGCAATTTGTGGTTTAACTGTGACACTTTATTGTTCCTGGTTAAAGCCTTTTGTAGTATTTCAAGAGAATTTGAAGCAGTTCCAGTAAAAAACGTGGCTCGGTTGTGTGCTCGTGGGGCTTCGGGCCAAACTGTGTCGCAGACCGACAGGAAAGCAGAGCGTACGATACAGGAAATGAGATGTGGCCCATAAACTGGAGCAGAGAGAGCAGGAGGTGGTACTGCAGCTCGTACAGGACCTATCAGGAAAGATGTGGCACTTTGAGGCACTTCAACAGGAAGTTTCTGCTCATCAGAGGTCAGCTGAGTTCACCCGATACGAGCTGTGGAAACTTATATAACTAAAACATGATCACACATATAAACTGGAGACGTACGTCATGGTGAGGCTGCTGCAGGCTGCACAGGACTGATACTGACGCTTTAGAAAACGTCCAACTGCCTGATGATGACTCACCTGCAACACCTAACCAGCTGTTCCTCCTCCTCAGGTAAACATCTGTCTCCACTCTGAGCCACTCCCACCTTGTGGTCTACGTTACGGTACTTTGTAGAGCTCTCTGTGCAAACTGGGCTCCGGACCAGAGATGGTTGTTATCTGCCCCACTGACCCACCCCCGACCCGACACACACACACACACACACACACAAATGTTGGTATCTGCAAGTACTTTATGAAGACACACACACACACAAACACACACAAGGCTTTGGAGAGAGTGTGTACCTCACAGCGGTGAAGACAGGATGTGAATCTGATACACATCAAAGAGAATATGTTTCACTGGAAGCACCAACACACACACACACACACACACACACACACACACACACACACACACTTAGAGATGCTGCAGATGAAGATAATATATTTTATTTCCGATGTTCGACTTTTCCTCTTGAACCTGAAGCGTCACTAACTTCCTGCTGCGCCTGTTCATCATCTGACTCTTGTACGTTTACATGTTTACAGAAACATGAATGTACTTCAGTGCAGATACTGATGTGAGGTAATAATGCAGCACGGCCACATTATGCTCTCAGCTGGAGGCAGATCTAACAGGAACCAAACATGCAGGAACAGGTAACACAGAGTGAATCCTTCCACCAGACGTTGTACATGATGTCCTGCGTGTGTTGGAGCGCTGCAGTCTGTCACAAACACAAGGACGGTCTGAAATCAAAGTATCACACACTCAGGACGACGCCGTCCTTTCAACCTTCACTCAGAACTCCGTCACCTTGCTTCGTCTTTCTCTCCCTCCGTCTCCTCTCGTCTGTGGATAACCAGCGAGGACAGTAAACTCGGGCTGTAAATCGTCCCGATCACAGACAGAACAGGGCCGTCCTTCCCGACTCGGCCTGCTTGTAAACTTTCAAACAGGCAGCTTCGTCTGATAAGGTCGTCCGCAGGGAACGGTCGTCGCTTTAATAAGTCAGCGACGCTCCATTCTTCCACCTTCCATTAAAAACTCCTGCAGTTCTGGCTGGAAATCCATCAGAGGAGAGGAAACATGGACGGCAGCTGATAGAACCACACGAGCAGCGAACAGACCGGAGAGATTCTCTTTTCCACATTTCGTTCACCTGCTTATAAATCCAACAGATTACCTGAACAAGTTCAGACATTCCTCTGGAGGCTGTCTAAAGGCATCATGGGAAATATAGTAAATCACTAACTGGAGGGGAAGTAAACGAGTCGAGCTGGAAAAACAAGAAGTAAACTTTGGACTGACGCATGGCGCTGAGACGCTGTGTGTGTCAGGACTGTTCGTCCTCTGCTGGGAGACGGATTTTATCATCAGAGGCGGATGCTGATATTATTTCCTGCATTATAGGTCGGACTAAGTTTAGAACAAAACCTCAGCTTCCTGACAGGAAGCGTGACAGGAAGTGTGGCAGGAAGCGTAACAGGAAGAGCCACAACTCGAGTTCATCACCGCAACGGAAACTGCTGCTGACGTTCAGGCTGGTGGAAGGAAGAAGTTCAACTTTCCTTCAGTTCAACCGCACTGTCACCTAAATCTGTGAGTCCACATTAGGACTGAATGAAAGCTGGTTCTGATGCAAACAGTCCAACGGACCAGGCGCTGGTTGGCGGGCATAAAAAAAGCATTGTGGGACATTAAAGGCAGAGATCATTGAGAATCTGTCAGAGACGGCTGACCGTTTATAAAGTTTCTCTTCACTCAACAACTCACTAAATTGAGCCATTTTTTAAGGGAGTCTGGAGAAACTGATCACTGTTTACTGTATCTGTAAAATCTGACATGAGACCAGTTGAAAGTTTGTTCTATCGGGTGGAAAGATGCACTTCAGACGGGCAGAAATAAATGTATCGTTTTGGATTTAATGCTGAATTTACAAGGAGTCACCGATGATTCAGAGTTTGTCGTCGCCGTTTTGTGAAGGTTTTTTTTATTTACTTTTGTCTCAACAACCCTCAAAATTATGCAAATTGTTAAGGGAGTCTGGTGATGTTGTGGTTTCTGGTTTAATGGTTGGAACAGTTGAAACAGACGGTGCGTTCCCAACAATTCTCCTTAAATACAGTAACTTGATTAAATGAGAGCGACGGCGAGCAGTTCACCTCCGAGCCGAGCGTGTTCTCCACCATCAGTCCAAACTAACCCGTCACTTCTCCGATGTTTGAATCTAATTTCCTGCTGGGTGCCTCTGTGATGTGACCCCACCCGTGTCGCGGGGTTAAGAGTCTGAAGCGCGTCGCCACGGCTGATGAGCAAGGCAAGACCGACCGCGACAACAACAACCACCACGTCAGCCAAACGCCTCCCCGGTCCGATCTAATGTTCAGCTACAGTGCACTCCTGATTTCATTTGCCCTGCGCTTAGCTAGCGTCTGATTAATACAGTACACGCCAGGCAAAGGCCAAGAGAGAGTGAGAGAGAGAGAGGAGGGAGGAATTGTGGGTAAAATTGAGAGGGAGAGGCGAAAGAAAAGAGAGAGAGGGAGCGAGAGCGATGCTGTTTATTTTTGGATTCCATTTTTATTCCCTTATACGGAGAAAACAAGCCGCAACAAGAAGCCCATCACAGTTTCATTCCCAGCAACTTCCCTGAACTGTGAAATCTATAAGCCGAGAGTTCAGAGCGCGGAGAGAGACGAGGGAGGAGAGCGAGGATGAGAAATTAATTATTTGGCGGAGGCGTCGCGGTTCATTTGGCCCAGAAAAGGGTGTACATGGAGCTGACGGTGCACCGGCGTTCATCACGAGGCGGAGAGAGGAAGACAGACGAATCGTTTCTATAACCACCTGTGCTGCCTCCAGTTTCATTTCATTCAACTGGTAATCACACAAAAACGAGGGTGAGGATGAATGAGGTGATGGAAGGGGAGTGCAATTATTAAAAGTCACTGGATCCTGCTTTTAAAAATGGCAATGAACAGAATTCAAGAAAAGCAAAAGAGGCGTCTGTCACGGCCGAGACAGAGTCGGGAATAATTAGGTTTGTTTTCACAGCCGAAGGTGAGCAGAGCGACGGCGAGGTAAATACAAATTACAGCCATGATGCAGGAGGGAACAGCACTTTTCAAATAAATCATGCTGGACGAGCGGCTAAATTATACTTTGTAGTAGCTTCCAATTAATATCTCTGCGGCCACCAGCAGCGAGAGGCGCGGCTGCATTCAGACAGCTAATGTGAGCCAGCGTGCAGGAACAGTGATTACACACCGCCGGCTAACGAGGGTGAAATTTGTTTTTTAGCGCTCTAGATTGGATTCAGACCGACGGCCTGGAGGAAGGTCACCAGATCATGGAACAGCAACACGAGCGCAACAGGAGGACGCTTCCTCTCACTCTCTGAAAAACTGGGATCAGCTCCAAAGCCTGAGCACGATCCTGGAGTTTTAATGTTAGATCGAGAAGTACAGTAGGTCAAAGGCAACCAGGCCTCATTCAAGTTTCCACCGATTTAAGACGAGCCAAGACGAACAAGATATTCAACAGCGGCTCGTGGAACAAATGGAAGCGGTAGCCGTGTTGGCGCCAATAACGCCATCTTTATCTTATCAGCTCTGATCGCTAACATTAGCTTGATGCTACGATGTCAGCTATCACTGACAGACGACATTCTCCTCTAACTTTGGTGTTTTCTAGTTGGACTGAGAAGCAACCAGACCTCATTCATATTTCTACACATTCAAGGCGAGTCATGATTTCTGAACAGATCTCACCTGGACAGCTGCTGTTATGAGTGTTCACCACAAAAACCTTCAGGGATGCTGTTTTTAGCCACCCAGAATATGGAAACTAAAAATGTTTTTAATTATTTAAGTCAGACTCGGTGGATCGTTTTAAAGTCAGTTAACACTCCTGAAATACAAAAAGCTCGGCTGTTGACTGGAAGAGCGCAACTCGACAAAAGGGGCTCATGTGTGTTCTGCAGCGTGTGTTTTTTGCTTTAGAGCTTAATTAGTTTGACCAAACCCAAAACACAGAGGTCATTTTTAATCCTGAAATATCCAAAAGAAAAATGACTCTCCAAAATGCTTTAACGGAAGCACACTTCACCAGCACTAGCGTTGGTAATGTAAGAGGAGGAGAGGGAAATAAGAGTAAACCAGCAGCTGAAAATTGGCAAATTAAGAGTAGATCTGGGAGCCAGCAGCTCTGGAAGGAAGCCAGTCATGATTTACTACAGAAGGATGAACCTGGTGGGTAAAATGCTGAAAGCGTTCTGGACGATAAGAGAATAAACCTCCGGTTTCCGTCCCTGACTCCCTGACGTTTCTTACCATTAAGTGGAAAATTGGCTGTTCTGCGATGAGCTGACAAGATGCATCAAAGTCCTCTCAGAGTCCGCCGCCTCTGCCCCGGTTCTCCGGCTCTGACTAGTGGACTGGTCAGGTAATCGGTAATGGTAAGAACACCCAGCATCCTCTCAGACCTGATTGTCCCCTATTGATTTGTGTTGGAGGGCTGTAAATGAAATGCCACTAGAGCTGAAGCCCTCGCTCCCCCGAGCAGCAGGCTACCTCCGCCGCTGTCACTCAGGACGCTCCACCCGATGGAAATGAATGAACCGGGGGGAACAAAAACACTGCTGAGGTCCATTAAGAGACGGTGATGCACCAAAGATTCTGACTCCAATAACCGTCTTCGCCTTCTCTCCATTTGTCCCTCGATCCGCCCGGCTGTCACTCCTCAGACTCGCCTTTTGTTTCCTGTTGGCCTCGTCCCACTTCCAGCGCTCGGCTTCAGAGGCTCGTTTGAACAGACACACTCGTTAGATCGGAACCGTGTTCAGTTAGCGCTGAAAAGCTCAAAGTTCTGGTTTGATTTCATCCTGGAGGTCACGGTCACATGCACAGATTTACCAGTTTAACGGTTTACATGATTCCAGCCTGTTTTCTGGCACAAAGTGAGTTTACTGTTATTACTGACCGCTCTAATAAGTCCACATAGGAAAAAATCCAAGTACTGACCTGGCTAATTAATACTGCTGCTAAAGACTCTACAGAGACAGATTAATACGAATCCTCCTGCGATTTATCTGCAGTTTGTCTTCCCTCTGTTCAGCCTCCCACTCTTCTTTAATATAATGGCAGAACTGTTGAAATCGATGGGGATTAAACGGTGCCAGTGTCTAAACTGACCATCGAGAGGTCGCCGAGTTCACTGGCTCTGTAGCAGTGCCACCGCTGGACCGCTGCCACCGCAGCGCTGCGTGTCAGCGGCTGAAGCCAGCCTCTGATTTACAGATTTCCAATACACCAGTAACACACTGTGCTTTACTGAGAGCCTATTACAGCCATAACTCTGCATCAGCAGCCTTCAGGTGCACCGCTGCACTCTGAGTAGGTGTAGAGTCGACTGTGGCGCTGAGCGGGATGGAGACCCGGCGCGACCTGAATATGTTTGGATATGTGAGCGGTCGGCTGCTGGAGTCCTGAAGGAAAGACCGCTCAGTCAGCCGACACGCTGCGGTGGAAGAACGGGCAGCGAGGGGATAAATAAGACATGTGATCATAACTGTTTAATGCTGCTAGCGTGCAGAGATGCAAAGAAACGCAGCGACATTAGAATCAAATCTGTCAGATTATAAAAGTGCAAATACAACAATCAAGAGAACGATCTCTCACTGAGTGTTTTCAGGAGAGAAAACGTTCAGGCTGAATTCATTTGTTGGATTATTACAGACGGTCGATGATTCAGCTGCAGACAAACAGTGCAACCTCTCAGACTGATGAAAGAGTCGATTCAAGTCGCTCTTCAATCTCAGATGTGATTTAAAATCAAAGTTACACTTCCAGTAAGTTATAAATCACAACAACAGCCTGAGAGACGATGTGGTGTTGCATCAGGAGCAAACTGTGACTCAACCGTCAACAATCATATTGTTGGATTATTAATAATAATAATAACTGTGTTCATTTCTCAATTCCACCTCCACTCATTGGTTCATCATCATCATCATCATTAGCCTCAACGTCAGCCAAAAAACTAAGTACATTTACTCGAATAATGTACATAATATTTGGAGATACTTTTGATATTTGATAACTTGCTGCATCAGAGACAAAAACTGCACACGTGAAGGTTTAACTACAGCACAAAGGATGCACTTCTAAACAGGAAGTGGCACCGTTTCCCCGGTCGCTGTCCCTGAGTAACTGTGGAAGAGAAAGATGGAGGAGGATTATTTCTACTACATCATAAGTAACCAAACCTGCAGACTTCTAAAAACAAGCGGCTGTTTCACTCAGATCAGAGTTTGTAGATCGTTTTCCACAGTGTGCCGGGATGTTCATCTAGTCTAGTTAACTATCATTGCATGAAATTGTTGATCTAACAATTTGAAATTAAGTCTTCATAAACCATCGTGGTTTAGTATAAAGGAGATAATTCATATATAATGTATAATGTACAGTATAGTCAGTTTTGAATAGTTTGAAGCATAAAATCTGCATTAATGTCCCAAAAACATCCTTTAATTTCCTCTCGTGTCCTAATTACCCTTCTGCTGCCTCTTTAGTTTCATCTCCTCTCTCACTCTGTAATGTTCAGGACGTAACCACAGTACTGCTGAAGTCAATAGGGATTAGAATTAGGGGCTAAATTGACCGTCCAGAGTCCAGCGAGTTGAGCGGAGGGCTGGCGGTGCCACTCCAGAGCCGGTGCCAGACCAATTAGAGGTGGAGGAGGGAGTCGGTGCCTGAGGTTGGGGAGGTTGCTTCGGTTTTAATTACACAGTAAAATGATCCTGAACGTCCCTTAAGAGAGTCACTGCGGTGTCACGGTGTTGGAGCCTCGCTGGCCTACGAGCAGCACTTTATACCCAACAAGCCGAAGACGAGGAGGAGGAGGAGGAGGAGGAGGAGGAGGAGGAGGAGGAGGAGGAAGAGAGGAGTTGCTGATTCTCCATTTAGACTTAATGGGTAAAGATGTCACCAAGGACACATTACACATTTGTTTTATCTACTTAACCTTTATTTAACTGGCTCGTCCTACTGAGATTAATGTCTTGTTCAAGGGAGACTGAGTGAGGCCAAGAGAGCAGCGAGGAGACGGAGCTGCAGACAGGCCGCAGAGGAAAATGCACAAAAGCAAAAAAAACTACAGATTGCAGACGCACAGAGGAACGAGGCAGCGTTCACACCTGCAGCTCCCGTCCCTCTCCGACCCGTTTATCTCCCGAATCGCCCCAACGTTCATTCCCTTAAAGCTTTTTCTCGGCTCCAATCTCCCACAGCAGCCAATCCCTGAGCTCTGGTGACATTAGTGCTAAGCCTTCCTCTTAATGCCTCAAAGAAGCCGGAATCAAGAGTACAGCAGCCATCGAGGAGCCACCGTGACCTTCAAACTCTCCTCAGAGATCACGGACGCCGGGAAGAAAACAAGGCCTTGACTTCACTGAATGAGCTGATTAGGAAACATGAATCAGAGGATGCAGGATGTTTTATTCGGGTGCTTTGGAGATAGAAGCACGTTAATGAAACAAAGGGTTAAGCTCGTTATGAGGAGCAGCGTGAGGTCACTGTTGTCCTCGTCTGAGATTCGTTGGCGGGTTGACATAACTTCAGTGTGTGAAGCTGAGATCAAAATGAAGGCAGAGATGGAAGATGGTTTCGTCCGAGCGACTGGGTCAGAACCATGAAGGTATGAAGTCAGACGGGGAAACTGGTCATCAGAGTTTTAGACGGAGCTGCTGGAGGCTGATTGTGCGTCTCCTCACGGCGTCTCCTCTCTTTATTTATGTTGGGTGGAGGCAGTATTCGTGACGTGGCTGACGCAGCTGCTGCTGTTTTGTTTTATGTCGTTTATTTCACTGTAACTCGGAGGCATTTATGTGCTCAGCATTTTGAGTCCAGGGACAAATTTCCCTTTGGGGACAATAAAGTATAACGTATTTGTGAGGTATCCAAACACTCCTGTCCACCTCCGGGGCAGCTGGGATCACTTCACCTCGCCTGTCCGTCCGTCCAGGCGCTATTTGACCTTCACTGACGTCCACTGTGATCATAGCCGGCGGCCACAGTGAAGCACAAGACTGATAAAGAGCGAGAAAGAGCTCCTCTATTGCGTTTAATTAGTCAGGTGCATGCACAGAACAGTATGTCACCGAAACACAAAACTATAAAGTGCAGAACAAAATGTATTCACAGGTTATTCCAACTGAAGCTTTGATTAAAAAAAAAAGCCTGCTGAAAATATTGATCAGCTTGGAGAGAGAATGTGTGCATGACCGACAACAAGAACAAGGAGCACATGAACGACGTGCCGGCGCTGACTCACGTCGGGTCGGACTCGCCTCGCGCACCCTGACAATGAAGTTATGTTCTGTTGTCACCCACGAACTCGACTCTGACAGCCAGACAGGCCGGCAAACAGCAACAAGATGAGACATGGCAAAATGTCACAACAAATGTCTGCCTCCGTCTTGCAGCAACTGTGCCGCACAATGAATTATTCAAAGTGCTGCTATTAAAAATTTTAATTAGCCTTTGCTGGAATGAGTCTTCCCACCGAGGGGTAATCTGGGCAACCTTTGTTCAGACAGATGGCTGCGGTAAATTGCTGTTTGGGATTTTTTGTACATTTTTTAAGCATATATGCAAAATGATTATCATAAAAAAAAAAAGAAACACCGACTCTCCGCCTGTCTGAGACTTTGTGAAGACTCAGTTTTTGTTTTAAATGTTTTATATGGAGGGAGGTGTCGGGTCGGGTCATCCCTCCATCTGTCCGCTCCACATTTGGGAAGAAGGCCAAGTGTAATATTTTGCCATTGTGGCGGCTCAGAAAGCTGAGTCATGTTGACTCATCTCTTCTCTCTCTGCCGCTAATCTGTTTTTACAGCCATTCAGAAAGCATAAACAGCCATTAGATTCAGAGTTTTTAAGTAGCCGCTCGCGCTAACAGTGAGCAACATCTGCTGCTAACTCCCCGCGCGGAGCTCTGTGTAATTAATACTCGCTCTCACACATACAGTCAGTAAACTCACTGAGAGCACATTCATACATCCCACAGAAGATTACACTCGGCTTGATTGCCTTTATGCTTCTGTAATGTATGTTGTTCTTTTTGTTTCTGGTCACATCTAATTAGTGAACACGAGCGGTCCAACAGACGACTCCTCTCGCTCAGCTACAGGAAGTCAGAGCAGAGAAGAAGAAGAGCCTCGTTCAGTCGGAGCGGCTGCATTCAAATCCCCTTTTTATCAGTTTGCAGATATGCTTTTATCCCCGGCTATAAAAATGTGGATGTGGCACCAGAGACGTGATATTATCTGACATCCCGATGCATGTAAATGTCACCCCGGTTACTGTTGGTTTTATGTATCGTCAGCTATTCACAGCGACTCATTACAGTTCGCTCTGTGCAGATCCTCTCAGCTGTGCAGCGCGCCTGCGTCTGTAAGGAAACACGTTCCTGGACGTGCAGTTTGCAGAAAGCTTCACTGGAGATGTTGTTTCGTGAAACTCATTAGAATTTGAGATGCAGGTCGAGTCTGAGAGGTCAAATCTTTGGAGCTGGTTCAGATCTGCACCTTTTTTAGGAAAATTCTAAGAAAGAGTTTGCAGAATAGAGAACATTCGGTCACGATCTCTTCACCTCGCATGGAAACAGAAAAGCTTCTCTTGATGAAGCTGCTCGTCTGAACCATTCAGCAGGACAAAGAAGAGAAATAAAATGGCTTCATGCAGCTCGTCCAGCATCCCAGAAGTCCCATGTGTATTTGAAAAGACATTATTATACGTTAGACTGACATTATTAACTGCACATCCAGAGTGTAGATCAACAATCCCTCCTGAATCAGACTGTAATGAGGACACCAGCGTCAGCACGAGCACAAAACCTGACGCTGCAACAAAGAGCATAAAGTGGAGGACGCGTAAAGCCGTCACCGTCGTGTCGCTGAGCCGTAAAGCAAACGGACAAACAATGCAGCCGTGTTAGCTGACGTAAGCACACACACACACACACACACACACACACACACACACACACACACATCGATAATTATCAAAGCGTGGCAGCTCGTTAGACGACGACAGTGACGGCTTCTCCATCTCGTTCACTGACCAGGAAGCGTGAGTCAGAGGCGATCCATCACACGGACCCTTACAACGAGGCGAGCGCCGCACAGATCAATATTGATGTGCTCTGATTTACACGCCGACACTCGTGGTGAAATATCTGATGTGACGCCCATATCACAGCGATCGATTATCATTTCACTGAGTGACCTGCTGGGAGAAGAGTATCATACGGACGCAGCCGGCCGTGAGTATCGACGCAGCGGAGGAATTATTCAGATCAGGCTGTTTGTGATGATGACATTTTGATTACAGCTCCACTGTGCACCTCAGTTTACCATTAATCCTTCAGAGTAGCTTTAAAATGAGGTCAGGACTCTGCAAACAAGACTGAGAGTCTGCAGCCGCGTCACTGAGACTCTGAGGCAAAGTGAGAACAGTCCAGATCCAGTGCTGTGTTTGTGCTGAAGTGAAGGAAACCTCTGGTCCAAATCAACATGATCCAAAAAGAAGAGGAACGATTTGAAACCATTGAAGGTGATTCTAGAGGAAGGGCTCAGTACAGACCCAAAGCATTGGTTGCTTCCCTACTTGAGTCAAGCAGTCACCAAAGAACATCTGCAGATATCTCGTTAGGACAGGAGGAACTCATTGGACTCTTAAGGCCCATTTATACCCTACGGCAAAAACGGATGTGGACCCTTTCGTCCGTATCCGGAGGTCGTTTCATCCGTCAGTGGATCCGTTGCCTCTGAGCTTTCGAATCTGGAGTGCTCCGGACGAAACGGAGCAAAACCAGCGGAAGTCGGGGCGGCAGCATAGAGTCAGAAGTCACTCCATTGCGAAAATCGACGAAGAAGAGAGTAGTTGCCGGAAATTCAAAGAAGAAGAAGAAACAAGTACAACATTGGACATTTAAAAATGGCACAAAATTTAGAGGAGAAGATATGTGAGTTGGTGAGAAGGTACAAACATTTATACGGTGCCACAGTACCGGGTCATCATGACAAACAGCAACCGTGTTAACAGCTCAGTCATTTAGGGTTACACACACACCGCCCTCTAGAGGATAAGTTGCATTATGTCCATAAAAACGCTGAAACCGGACCGAGGTATGTAGGCCAGTAGTGGAGAGAACGTTTGGTAAGGACGAACGAATTTCGTCCGGAGACGTGATGATGAAGAAAAGGTGTCAACATCTTTCTGATTCCAGATTCTTTAACATGAATATTTTCTGGTTTCTTTCGTCCTCCGTGACAGTAAACTGAACATCTTTGGGTTTTGGACCAAACAGGACATTTAAGGACGTCACGTGAGGCTCCACTGATCAACATCTCTCACAATACGATGAAAACATCTGTTAGCTGCAGCGCTATAAGAAATATCTCCAATGTTTTTAGTTTCATTTGATGCAAAGCTTGTATACAGAAAATCAAAAACTGTTACCAAGGAGGACAGTCGTTTTCAATTTAATACATACCATCAAATAATTTCTGTGTGTAAACCGGCAATTTTCAGGGAGGTAGAAAAAAAGAAAGAGAGAATGGAAAGTAGATGACAGAGAGGTGGAAACATTTCAGAAGATGAAGGCAGAGAAAGAGAAAGATTAGAGGAAAGATGAAAGTGAGGAGCCGAGAGAGGAAGTGAGAGGACGAGGAGCTGCGACATCGGGATGGATGATAACAGCCGAGTGAAGCACCGCACTCGGAGGAGGAGAAGTGGGAAAAATGGTGGAACGGGAACAATCAAACAACGAGAAAGACAACATGAGAGGGAAATAAAAGCTCCGTGATAGAGAGACTGGAAAGAGGAGTGAGTCAGCAGGATTTCAAGAGCCTGAAATAAAACCTGAGAAGTTTAGAAAAAACAGAGCCGTGACAGATATGATGGGCCAGAACCGACGAGAGGAACGAGCGCCGGCCTCTTTTTCATCGAGCACCTCGCGGCGGGGGGATTTCCATCAGAGCTGCCGGTGTGTCGCCGCCATCAGGTCATCAATCTCTCCCTCGCTTTCCTTTCTACAAACCTCCACCGCCGCTGCTCTCTCTCCTCCATCCCGCCGGCTCTCTGTTGGTCGTGCGGTCCTATAAAACCCTTCAGCGTGATGAGGCCTGATGCCGGATTGATTTTCAGATGGAGGGAGTTAATTTTAGATCGGCGTCAGAGTCTGAGCGAACGTGAGAGAGAGAGCTGTAAACGACAGGGAGTTATGTAGGTTGGTGGATCGCGGGGGCCCGGCTAATAATTTCTGATGGCTCCCGCGGTGCAGTTCAGCTCCCAGGATGCATCGGGATAAATGTGATTTGTCGCTCGGTGACAATGATGTGAAAAAACACGCGTGATCTGCATGCTCGAGCGAACGGGAGGCACGCAGGGAAATCCTGGCTTGATGTGCAGGATGACATCTCTGATTTTTATAAAGTCTCACAGGAACGAGGAGGTAAATCACCGAGGGAAATTAGACACAGCTGGTCCGGTTATTAACAAGCCCGGTGTTTACATCAAGTTGTTGAGGGAGAAAGCCCAGAGCATGGTGGGAAATTACCAGCAAGCCACCTGCCAAAGTGAGCCCGTGTCACTACTCAAGTCTCTAATTTCTTCGTCCAGTTAGCTGGTGGGAAATACAAAACAGACGGAGCGCTTCCAACTTTCAACTTCCAGCTGTAAAACATATATTTTGCACCTTGTTTGGGTTCATTATTCTGCACAGAGAATGTAAAATGATTCTGTGTCTGTGGAATCTGGTAGAAAACAAGATAATAAGGCAGTTAAATGTTCTCAGGGTGGTTATTACAGCATTTCTCTGCTAAAACGCTCTGATATGATCTGTGACTGGTGTCCTGTCGAGCCGCCACTCGCTGCCGTCAACACCCGAGAGTGAGAAATCATCAGCGATGTGTCAGCGGTTTCTGACGACCCAATAAGTCATTCCTCAGCCAATAATCGCATTACTGTTATTCACATAATTAATCACCGTCTGTTAAAAGCCGAATGTGATTAGCTGATGGTGACGTGCTTTCAATTGAAGTCGGTGCTGAATAATCACAGAAAATCCAATAAAGCCAGTCGATGATTGGCGCTCCAATCACTCCTGCCGCCCCGGGCCGCGGGAACATTAATCTTTTAGTTCACGCTGGGGGATTTTGACAAGGGATTCCCAACATGAGGCTTTGGTAAAGGTCCCCTACGGAATAGTTTCTACACAGTGCACGCCCTTTAATCCAAATCAGTGTAGAGGCAGCGGGAGGGAAAGTGTTTACAGCGCGGGAGATCACAGCAGGAATCAAACCTCACCCATGGCAGCGGTAATGCCGCTCACGATTTGATAATCTCCGGAGAACATTGACTGTCTCAGACGCAGCGGTGTCGGCGCTCTGCTTCGTGTCACATTCAACACATTAATGTTTGATCTTTGATTTGATTCCTCAAAATGCAGCGAAATTCAACAAAACGGCATCAAACCGTGATGTCAGAAACATCCAGGGAGGTGAGACGACAAACTGCAGCCGTCGGGAGTATTTTATATTTCAGAGGTGAATTCTTCGTCATGTGGCGCTCTGCTGAGTAAATACACAAATATACGTATCTTTTAGGTAAGGTACATTAGGTAAGGTTAGTGATAAACCGATCAACAATATCAGCATCCAAGATGAGACTCATCAACCAAAGACTCAACCATCGCCATCCCAATCAAGAACAGGAAAAAGATTCATCAATTAATATTGATGCAGAACCTTTTTAATGAGCAATAACTCAACGTAGTGAACGTTTGCACTTTGGTTTGTCTTTTTTTTGTCGTCTTCTTTGTGTTTTTCCTGAAACTATTTGTGGATTATTGATGTTGAACGTCTCAACGATCGGACGGCTCCAAACACCGAGCTGTTGTTGTTGTGTGTCCATCTTAAAATCTGTTTTTTATGAATGAATGAGGTGAATTTTCTCGTTAAAAGTAAGAAACAAACTTCTTCCTCTGTGGTATTTCCGGCAGTTTGGACGCGTCACATGCATGTGAAAACACAGATCGTACCGAACAGATTTATTTAGCGTCCATGTGAAGGAAACTGTCCATGTAAGCAGCTTCTACGACACATTCTTGTGTTTTTAATAGTTTTTATACAACAACAGAGGTCTGTCAGGCTCAGCACTGGTTGGCAGGAAACACTCATTGTTGGTTTTTATGTCTTTTCATTGGATGTGATGACAGTAGAAGATATAATCTGAACGCCTGATGTCTTTGTTGCATCATTGCTCTGAAACGATTCTTCTCAGGATTCAGATTGATTTCACTTGTTTTTTGTCGCACGTCCTACATGTCAGACTCACAATCACACACAAACTGACTTCTTCACTCAGGAAACAGCAGCTTCCATTCACAGCCAAGGAGGGGAAGAGAAAGTGTGAATGACGGGCGCCAGCCGCGGGACTACGGATTGAGACTTTAAGAGTCTTACTGGCACCGAGCTTATCTCCAACCTAATCCAATTACAATAACCAACAGCCCAGTCATAAGGCTGTCAGGACTGTAAGCCTATTACAATAGATCCTGTTCCCTCAGATTGGAGGCAGGGTGGAGAGGGAGGGAGGGAGGAGAAGAGAGGTGGAGAGTAATTGGCTTTTGATGAGAAAGAGAGAGAGAATAGTATTAATGAGTCAGTGAGTTTTTAGGCAAAAGACAACAGGAAGAGGAAGAGGAAGAGGAAAAGGAAGGTGTGAGAGGAGACGTTATGTTTCCTATTGGACGCTGCTAACAATATGAATCATACTACTCACAAGAATCACCCAGCCTCCTGAAGCTGAATTTAATTTAGAAGAGATTGTTTTCTTTGCTGCATTATTCTCCAACAAACTAAAACATGTGGACAGCAACTCACACCGAGGCTGCAGCAGTGGAGGTTGGTGTTGGATGGTGTTGGATGGTGTTGGTTGGTGTCGGTTGGTGTTGGTTGGTGTTGGTTGGTGCTGGATGGTGTTGGTTGGTGTTGGATGGTGTTGGTTGGTGTTGGATGGTGTTGGTTGGTGTTGGTTGGTGTTGGATGGTGTTGGTTGGTGTTGGTTGGTGTTGGATGGTGTTGGATGGTGTTGGTTGGTGTTGGATGGTGTTGGTTGGTGTTGGTTGGTGTTGGATGGTGTTGGTTGGTGTTGGATGGTGTTGGATGGTGTTGGATGGTGTTGGATGGTGCTGGATGGTGTTGGATGGTGCTGGATGGTGTTGGATGGTGTTGGTTGGTGTTGGATGGTGTTGGTTGGTGTTGGTTGGTGTTGGATGGTGTTGGTTGGTGTTGGTTGGTGTTGGATGGTGTTGGTTGGTGTTGGATGGTGTTGGTTGGTGTTGGATGGTGTTGGATGGTGTTGGATGGTGTTGGTTGGTGTTGGATGGTGTTGGTTGGTGTTGGTTGGTGTTGGTTGGTGTTGGATGGTGTTGGATGGTGTTGGTTGGTGTTGGATGGTGTTGGATGGTGTTGGATGGTGTTGGATGGTGTTGGAAGGTGCTGGATGGTGTCGGTTGGTGTCGGTTGGTGTCGGTTGGTGTCGGATGGTGTCGGATGGTGCTGGATGGTGTTGGATGGTGTTGGTTGGTGTTGGATGGTGTTGGATGGTGTTGGATGGTGTTGGTTGGTGTTGGTTGGTGTTGGATGGTGTTGGTTGGTGTTGGATGGTGCTGGATGGTGCTGGATGGTGTTGGATGGTGTTGGTTGGTGTTGGATGGTGTCGGTTGGTGTTGGTTGGTGGAGGCATGCAGCTTCCATCCCTCCACTCTTCTGGTCCTCACAGGTAACGAGCTGAAACTCATTACTGTGCCACTGTTTCCTGCCGGCTGTGAGAACTGGATAACACTCAGCATGTAGCTGGTTTTACAATGACCTGTGGCGTCCCTCAGGGTTCAATTCCAGGTCCTCTTTCACTTCATAATGTCCAACTACGATTAACAAAGTTTATGTTAACAGACAAACTATAGATGACAGAGGTGTCAACTTTTAATTCTGATCACCGAAAATTGGGTCTGAGATTCTGTTTTTGTTTTTTTAGAGATCCTTTATCTCAAATACTTCTGAAATGTAAATGACTGAGTCGTCAGGGCATATAACTTCACAAAGACTTGGTGTAGCCAGCAGTGCTCACAAATGCCTGAATCCAAACATTTATTGACTGGTGATGGAAAACCGAAAGTAAAGCATTGGTTAGAAAAGTTATGACATCCCAGATAGTTAAGTGATGAGTTGTTAAATTAATTGGTTAATTAACAAATTAATAACTGGCAACAGTTTTTGATGAGCCAACCAGACCGACGTGTCAGTATCTGATAAGTTTGGATTGTAAGTTTCAAACTACATCCTGGTTTTTCGGCCGTTAGTCGAACAGAAAACATTTGAACTTTGAAGAATATAAACTATAAACTGCTTCATACACACAGAGATGTTGTATAAATCTAACCGTCGAGGACCAGACTTTAACAGCAGCAGCCACAGACATATTTCAGTCAGTACAACATGAAGTACTGAGGATCAATAACCTGCCCTTGCGTCAAATCCCTGGCTTTACGTCTCCTGCGATGTCCATCACCGTCCCACTGTAATTTATATTCTCGTCCACCGTCCTCTCTAAGCATTTTTTTGTATTTCCGCACGATTTTTCGCCATCATAAAGCAGATTAACAACCGTTTGTTTTCATCTCTCGTGCACAGTGTCGGTTCTCAAGCTGCTTTTGTTTCGTTTGTGTTTTTTTTTGTAAAACACACTGAAGGGTTTTTTTATTTGTTAATAGACGTCTATAAATACACCGATGTGAGAGAAACACAGGGAGGGAACAAGAGAGGGAGGCTGAGTGTGAGTGGCACAGACAGAGTGACAGCAGCCTGATAACTACACCACGCACACACACACACACACACACACACACACACACACACACACACTTTCACTCTCTAATCCTGGTTGACAATCTTTATCCCCAGACCTCTTAGAGACCCTCCATCACACAGAGGTTACATCAGAAAGCTGTCAACCATCAACACACCAATTTCAGGCCTGGGACACTCACACACACTCACACACACACACACACACACACACACACACTCTCACAGACACACACACACTGAGAGGATAAACATCCGGCATTGTGCACAATGCATAAAAGCTTTCGACCCACTCACACAAAACAACACTACCTGACTGCAAACACACAAAAATAACTCCATAAAAGGAAAGTAACACACACACACACACACACACACACACACACACACACACACACACACACACACACCACTCACACACACACACACACACCACTCACAGAGGCTAATAGCATGTAATCAGGCCTATCAAGCGTTCCCCCCACAGAGAGGAGCTGTCACTTCAACCCGTCTCGTGTCGTGACGCCGTTGAGAATGACACCAACATTTTTAGCACACAAGCCGCACTAAAATAAACAGGTGTGGAGCTCTTCAATCATGTCCCATAATGCACCAGTGCACAGCCTGAGCCATTCAGCCTCATCTAGTTAACGACCCCTCTCGTCTCTGCATGCAGGCGGCTGGTTGCTGTTGAGTGCTGTGTGTGTGGTTTGCAGTCTGCAGAGTACGAGCGGGTTGTTCACTAATTGGAAGGTCGTTGGTTCGATCCCCAGTTCTGGTGTATATAAAGTGTCCTCGGGTAAGATACTGAACTGAACATACACTCCTGATGGCTGAGTATAGAAATATTGTGTGAGAATGTTTGACTGTGGCTCTCCACCTGCAGATCTGTTGTCTCTGCTCATAACTCACTTTCATTTACAGTTTGCAGACAGACTGCAATCACCATTACCTTCTATCTGCGAGTTAAAACCATTTCCACTGAATAATATGTGACATTTACAGGATCGCAGTTAACCGGAGCACTGTACGCACGACGCTATAAAACTCGTAAAATACAGAGTTAGGGCTTTATAGATATTGAACAACTTCAGATAATTATATTTTCCTTCCAAAATGGATTCTGAAGTGTTTGGGAACGGTGTTACGTTAGGAACGGTACAGAAAGCATCACATCGACAGTTTTCATTCTTAAACAGGCTGAAGTTGATTTCTCAAGACGCTAAACTGAAGCTGTTCGTTGTTTAATCAGTCGCTTTGATTTCCGCCACATTCATTTCAGAATTCAATTAGAACAAAAAGTGAAAAACTTGAAATTATGTGTGTGTGTCATTTTGGAAATGAGCTCTTTTGTTGTACCCTGTGGAGTGCTGGGATCACTCGGTAATTAGGCATCCGGATAAGCTCAATCAATCCTAATGGTGTGAGTGATCGGTGAAATGAGCCGCAGTTATGAAGCCGAACCTCCGAGGACGTCAACACGACGAGTGAAGACAGAATTTGCTTTTTGGGATTATTTACCTGCAGCGTGGAGGAAAACAGAGACTCGTTTGTCATTATGGAAATTATTCTAATTTGGTTGCGGTATCGAAAAATGCTGAAAAAACAGCCAGCAGTGAGTGTGGACTGTCATAATGCAGAGGAACGAGAGCGGTGGAGGTAGCAGAACATTTTCAGCACCGCAGACACATCCGGACTGTTTAAGGGAACAATGTCCAACCAACTGACCCAAAACCTTTATTTCTGTCTTTCCTCAACTGAGAACGGTTCCAGGTGATCTCATTTCTTCTTTTTGATAATTACATTTGATTATGATTTAGTGCAAAGTTTTCCCTGCTAAACTTTTATAACTGCATCCAAACTTTGTTGCTGTCGATCGAGCCAGCATTCATTACGACGTGTCCAGTGGATCCGATGGTTAAAGGTTCTGAGAGACGAAGGCTGGATTGTTTGAACAACACGTGCACAAATCCGTTCATAAATTTCTAATTTCTAAAAAGTTCACCTCCTTCCTCTGGAGCGCGTCCCAGCTCTCTCTCTCTCTCTCTACGGTTCTGGCTCTCAACCCAATTTCTATCCCGACAACAGAACCCTCTGAGCATGAAAAAGTAGCATCAATTGGCTTTACTAAAATGTATTTCATTCGCTTATTTGTTGAATAGAAATTAAAAAAAAAGCGGACCTGTCTCCTGGCTGCAGTGGAACCAATTGGCTAAAACATAAGCACCTTTTTGTTATTGGAGAGGCTGAAAGCTCACATTAAACTCAACGTTACCTCGCTCGCCCTCAGTGCTGCTATCCAACACACACACACACACGCACACACACACAAACACACACACACACACACACAAACACACACACACACGCACACTGGCCTGACTGGGAACCATCAGCTGGGCACAGCAACCAGTAGGACGTTTGTTCACTGCAGGGCAGAGATCTGCATACTGCACCATCCATTCATGCACACACACTCTCTCTAATACACACAAACACACACTCTCTCTAATACACACAAACACACACTCTCTCTCACACACACACACACTGACACGCACAGCTGAAGCAGGAGAGATAACAGCCAAAACAGCTGAAGTGAAAAGGTAATCAGGTCTGTTCAGCCATGCAGAGTGTGTGAGAGAACTTCACTGGAGAAAGTTTGCAGTTTGATTTTTTTTTTTTTTTGGTTGGAGCTGAAATCCCCGTGATGGAGGTGGAGGTGTGGATCTAATCTGCCAGACGTCACACACACACACACACACACACACACACACACACACACACACACACACACACACACACAACCACTTTAATATCACCTCCGAGTGTTGAAACAATTAGTCCATTCATCAACTCAACAGACGTTTAAGAATACGTTTAATTATCACCTTATCATTACAGGTAATTTATCAAATTAAACCATCAAACGTTAGCAGAGATAATCAGCGGCAGGAGGACGAGGGTGGAAATGTGGGATTTCTTTCAGACATCTTACAAAGATTTAATTAATCAGGAGACGTTACTGATGATGCAAATAATCATCACTTACAGCTCCACTGAGGTCTGCAAGCCACCTTTTACTCTTTCACTTCAGTTTCAGTCAGTCCAGCATAGATTCAACATTTTTCATCAGCAAACACAATGAAACTGAGTCAAAATCAAATTTCAAAATAAAACAGGAAGCCGATCTCCGTCTGTTTGAGAGACGTTTAAAGTCGATCACGTATCATGTAAATTATCATGATTATCTGATAATGATAATTTACCAGAATCAACTTATTAAACTGTGAAATACTCAAAATAATGCCCGTCAAAGTTTGACTGTGATGTCATAAAATCACGTCTCCTACGACAAACGGTCTGAAACCTGCAGAATCTGCACGCTGATGAAGTATTTCAAACGTTCCCTCCATTAGTTACTTCAGTGACGACCTCATTATCAATATTACTGATCGTAAACTGTTTGAACGCTTCTCCAGTTTCAGGAGGAGGTTTGAATCGATGATCTCAGGAGCCCTAAAATCACGTTACATCACCTGATCAGCTCAGTTCACCTGGAGACACGCGGGAGGAAAGGCTCTTTGTATAATCCACTGTTAAACACCTGTGTGTGTGTGTGTGTGTGTGTGTGTGTGTGTGTGTGTGTGTGTGAGATAATTCATCATTCAGAACAGATCCTCATACAATAGATTCATGCACACACACACACACACACACACACACACACACACACACACACACACACACACACACACACACACTATCCTTCAATGCCAGCAGCCACTGCCAGCACTGCAAATGTTTATGACAGCGCTTGACAAAGGCACTCCGTGTGCTGTCAGAGGTGTGTGTGTGTGTGTGTGTGTGTGTGTGTGTGTGTGTGTGTGCGTGCTGTTGTTTCCTCTGACAGACTACAAATGACAAAGCTCTCAATTTCAGATCGGAGACAAAGTTAACTTCAGAGAACGACTTCAAGACGCTCGGAAAAAGGGAAGTTTGACACGTTTAAGATGGAAGCTTCAGTTTCACGCTGCAGAAAATAAACTGCTTAACATATTTTGGTAAACACTGCGTTTGTGTGTGTGTGTGTGTGTGTGTGTGCAGTTCACAAGGCAAGAGAGGAAGTATTACTGCCTGTCACTGTGAGGAATAAAGTGTCATTTTACATATACAGTCATGAATATAAGAAGCAGAACTCGCTGCCTGACTTCACTTCCTGATTTTTTTTTCTCTACATTTGACGTTTAAAGAGTCGTTCGTCTGCAGCTGTAGAGCAACACGCTCCGATCACAGCTGATTATCGGAAGCTGCTGTGCTAATGCTAACGGCTTCTCATGCTTGCTTGGTCATATTAAAACACAAACTTTTACATTTTTTTAATGGACAGACAGGAAGCACTATTATGTCTCCTCTGAAGGACATTTGTGGTCAAAGCTAACTGAAGCTCACGTCATATTAATAGAATTCAAAGACTATTAAAGTTAAAGGTAGAATCAGTAGGATTTGTCCCAGCTGTTCCTGAACGCACCACAAAGACAGTTGATTGTTGAGTCTCATTCCCAGGACGTCAGATAGACACATGTTGGGTTGGTAAAGCGTCCCGAGCAGCAACAAAGAGAGAAAATCAGAAACTCTCTGCAGATACGAGACACTAACACGCCTTTTCTCCACATTCCAGTCTCCCTCTCTGTCTGTTTACGCCTTCTTACGGCTTTTACGTCTTTGTCTCGTCTCGCTGCGTCTGCCGTGCGTGATGTGCTCTGATTGGTCCACATCAGTCTGCTGATGCTGGGAAATAACAAGAATCCAGAATTCACCTCAGATGCTAAAAGTAAAGTAACGAGGCTGTTCTGAAGCTGTGAGGAGGAGAAAGTTCACATGTTTGTGTTCAGAGATACTCTGAAGAAAGTAAGAACTATGTGTACCTTTTTATACTTCCCACCTCTGGAAGCATGAAAACATCTGTCAAAGCAAATATGTTCTATGGCAAAGAAGACAAAGCAGGTGAAGTCGTGTGTTACAGTAACAGATGGAGGTCTGAGGCTCGGCGGTGACTCGGCCTCCCTCAGTCTCCAGTAAAGCAAACAAGCGAGCACAAACGAGCAGAAATCGCTCTCAAGGCTTCTGCTCCTCAAAAGACAAAAAAAAAGAAAAAGCAGATGTAGAGTGAAATTCCTTGCAAACAACTTCAAGGTCTGTGGAGCATTTCTTCCATTAAGCGAGAAATGTTTAATCGTCTCTGTGCTGCAGTGATTTCATTGAGGCCCGGGGTACCTGAGCGCCGTTATCGCGACCTCTCCTCTCGCAGCGAGACGCGATGAAAACAGCCACCGAAGCCCAGAGGGAAATAACCAGCGGGCAGAGCGAGGCGGAGAAAAGGAAGAACAGAGCGGAGAGAGCGAGTGTGGAGACACGCCGGCGTGGAGGGAGAGGCTTATTTCTTTCTCTTCCTGTCCTTTCCATTACAGCGAATGCAGCGTGACAGAGAGAATGAAGGAGAGCTCCTGCAGCCAAAAGGTGAGAAAACACACTCTCTCTCTCACACACACAAACATCCACCTCTCTATTTTCTTCAGAGTTAATATTACCTTTTTATTGCTGAGCCAAAACTCAATTATAATCTCCCAAAAAATCACGGCCCACCTCGGCAGCCAGGAGGGTTTTTAAAGCTGACCGAGCTGAAGAAATATCAACAGAGAAAGAAAGAAACCCAATAAGTCCAGAAGTGTTGTGTCACGCTGTCCATGTGCAACTCAAGACTTTCTAGGCGATGAAGCACAAACAGCCGCAGCAGACAGACGTCTGTGTCAGGTAGGGAAGCACCTGGGATCAGACCGCTGGATCAGACATGTAGAGGGCAGATTATCTCCTCAGGTGATCATGTAATTGTCTTGATCAAGTCGTTCAAAGGGACCGAATGTTATTTCAGAGAACAGAACACGACTGCAAACGTTTTCATCCCTCACACAGTGTCATCTTCAGACAGCCTGGAGGTTTCCCTGTCATCGTTTCCATCCCGTGTTCCACGCTTTCTTTGCAGCCACCGCCGCGAAATATGAGCAAGAATGAATTTTCAGGCTGCTAAGTCTGTTAGCTGGAGACAACATGTGTTTACATCCCGTACAAACAATGGCTGTAGAGCATCCAGCCACTCGGTTCTGGCCCGGCATGAAGCTCTGCCCACCTCGGATCCCCGCTCCCTGGGCAGCACTCGGTCCGAGGCCTGCACCGACCGGCTGGAAGAACACGATAAGGCTGTACTGCTAAGGAATGAATAGACAAGCTAACGAACACAAGCTAGAAACACACACACACACACACACACACACACACACACCCTGGGGAGATACAGGCTGACTA
Source organism: Sparus aurata (assembly GCF_900880675.1). NCBI lineage: Eukaryota > Metazoa > Chordata > Actinopteri > Spariformes > Sparidae > Sparus > Sparus aurata. Next base: position 26,620,867 of record NC_044206.1, on the reverse strand, counting down.
TTACAGGAAGAGACTTCCATCTCTGACTCTCGCCTCCTCTCCACAAGCTCATTTTTCACCCACTAGCTCGGGTCGTCCTCAGGCTGCTGTTTGTTTGTGTTGGTGTGTTGGTGTGTGTGTGTGTGTGTGTGTGTGTGTGTGTGTGTGTGTGTGTGTGTGTGTGTGGCGTTCTCTGCCTGTACCTTGACTAATGATCTAAATAAAATTATTCTGCTCTCTTTATTTATTCCTGCTGTCTGAGCTTTAAGATTAGACACTGACACACCCAGTAAATTTCTCAGACTGCAGGTCAAGTTAACAGTTTGACGCCATAATTTGCTTCAGTGGGATGAAGCGAAATGTTGTGCATAAAACAATGAGCGGCCTCAGAGCGCCTCAGGCCCAACAGCAGCGCGGTGGAGAGTTTTACTGTCCTGTGCCGGTGAAATGGCTCTGCTAGCCAGAAGCTGTTCAATTCTGACGTTAGTTTAGCATAAAATCGGCCTATAAAATATCACCAGTGGTATAAAGTTTGACCTGAACCCAACACAGAGCTCCACACAGAGCTGAGGCTGGAGTCAGCACTTATACATGTGCAGTGGCGTGTTTTTCATCGTGTTGTCCGATCGTCCACATGGATCCTGTAAACGCACTTTTTTGAAACCTGGTCTCAGGGTGGAAAAATCAGAAAACACCGTCCTTGCGTTCTCGTGTGGACGGAGAATCCACATACTTTGTGTATTGATGACGTCATCACCCCACCCCTCGTCAACAACAACAACAACAACAATGGCGGACTACATGCTTGTGTTCGTGCTGCAGAAGATATTGAGGCTTTCAGGGTTACTAGGACAAAATATTCTGCTTCTCTGCCACTACGCTGAGCAAAAAAGGATTATGGACAACCGACTAGCAATTTTCTGGGCTGGAATATGAACTAAAGCGTAAGGTCGTTTTGGTACGTGTGGCCTTAATTACTTGGTTTCAGCTAGCCGGCGTTAGCCTCCAGGGCTGCTTGTGGACATCTAGCTCGTCCGCTCTGTCTTGCCAAGAGAATCTCCGGCAGTGAAAAGCGGCTCCAGATTCTACCGGTCATGACGGAGTGCAGCGGTTGAAGAGGGCGGTTAGTTTACTGGGGAAACTACAGGTCACAATCCACACAGCAAAATGTAGTTTCATGTCTTGCACTTATGCAAAGGCGACGCCATACGTACGGTACGGCGTGGATTCAAACAAGAAGCATTACTCAGATTTATATTATCCAAAAATGAATCACGGATAAACTGGAGGGCTGGGGATAAGAAGTGGTGTACTGGGTCTTGGTCTCCACTCTTAACTCTGTGCTATGAAAAACTACAATCGTTGAGAATTTCCCCTCAAGGAAACTATAAACTGAAAACTCTTGACCCTGCTCACTTCTGTCCATGACACTTAACATCAGCCACTGTCAGTATTCTTTATTTTTTTTTACACAGCTCATTCTGTTTGATCCATAAAGGAATGTGAGGAAGAAGTCACGACTTTAATGAAACTGAAGATAAGATGGGAGATAAAAGAGAACGATGGAGAGACAGGGAGCGGAGTCACGACGATCTTATGACTAATAAAATCTGAAATCAAATCAATCACGTCACAGAAAAAGGAGCTGAAACTAACTGATCCAAAACCAAATGAAAGCTCCAACCTTCCTCTTCTCACCTCTCCCTCCTTAACCTGTTTGGTGGGCTACTTCATTTCATCAAATCGTCGTCAAAGCTGCAGACAGCATAATAAAAACTTTATTTTTCTGCCTTGTTCACAGAAGCAGAAAACCGAGATGCACTATGGGAGCCGGCGGCGGAGGAAAGTAACCTCGTCAGACTCCAGACGAGGCCGGAACGTGTCCCAGCATGTCGGCTGGAGAGGAAAAATGGCGGGCTTTAAGCATCCCACTTGAAATGCCATTTGGGTCACTTAGGGTAATAGCTGATAGCTGCTCTTTCATTATCGACTGTTTTAATACCGGCGAGCGCGGCGAGGGACGGCGGCTGTATAATGACGCTGCAGTTAAGTGCTGTGTAGACGGCACTTTAAATGCTGCATCAGAAACGCGTCCATAAATATTGATGAGCTGCAGCGCTGACGTCTCACAGAGGAGAAGTTTGTCCAGCCCACTCGGGAAACTGTCTGAGACAAACTTCAGGAAAAAAAAAGTTTAAATGAAAACCAAACAAATTCTGTTTCCATCAGCTGGGTCGGAGTGAATTAATTGATTTCCAGGAGAAAATTGATTGGTGTTGAGAAAGTTTTCTATCATGGCTGTCAGCTGGTGGGGCCATATTTCATGTTGTCTGGAGACGAAAAACAAAGAAATCCATTCTGCAGAATTTAAAAACTCTCGGACGTGAAAGCTTAATGAAAACGTTCTCACAGGTGCATCGGCACAAACACAGACGTTTGTAAAGAGGACATGTTTTATTCACCGTACTTCAGCGCTGATGACCTGAAACTGTTCCCTGAACGACGTCTGTCAACCAGCTGCTGTTCACTTGTGTTTGAGCACTGACACAGTTTGATCCACAGCAAACAAACACTGAAGGTCGATATGAAATCTTTGTCGACATAACTGTTCATGGAGTTACCTGATGACTCCTCCTCACGTGTTCAGGTATACAGCTGTAACACAAACTTCATCTGACACGACAACCTTCATGATCTGATGTTCCAGCATTGGTTTATGTTCCTGAAACATCTCAGATGAGGAGACAGAAGATTGCAGAGATGACTATCGGAACAATAACCATCTGTAATGTGGATATAATGACTCATTTGGTAAAGACAACTAGAAGAACAGTCTGGTTAGTTTTCAGCTTTTTAAAGCAGGAAAAGACAAAACTATATCCTCATGTAGCCGAATCCAAAAATCTCAGACGACTGAACATACAAATGTGCATATGTAATATCTGAAACATCACTATATATTCTATTCAGAGATGAAACTAGCTGCTACGTGTGAATCTGATCCACATGATGTGACAGGGAATTTCCTCATTACTGTAACTGTCACACCTGTGTCACCTGAAGTGCATCCATCCTATCTGCGTCTATTAATATGTGCATTTTAATCCACATCCAGAATAATAACATTTTAACATTTTCCATTACCGAGATGATAAACTGAGTGACCCTCTGACTCTGACAGCGTCTGGACACCAACACAACCATCATCCAGGTGACACGAGCAAACATGTCAAACTGTCTCCATGCAGAGGGAGTCTGAATACCAGTGGAGGTAAATGTGGACATATAGATGTATAAATATGTGCACACACAGTGTGTGAGTGTGCGTCTGCCTCTCCGTCTCTAATAGCTCCACTCTAATGAAAGATTCATGAGGATTCATGAGGTTTGGGTAATAAGGTTGACATGGATTCCTCTCTTCTGTGCTGCTGCTGCCGGAGCTGCATCAGGCTGCAGAAACTAGCTCTGATGTACGAGGTGAATCAGAGACACACCCGACCCGGTCAGACCCGGCTCATATCACACACACGCACACACACACACACACACTGCAGCTACAGATTTGTTCGGAGGGAGATCAGCATGAGCAGAGATTGAATTTGAATTGCATAAATTTGAATTTGTTGCGCTCGTGCTGAAACGCTGAATCTGAAAAAGAAAATAAATCTACATTTCTGTGTGGAGTGAATGAATTCTGATGCAGCTTATCAGGTCCAAGCTCACTCTGGCTCCCTGCTGCAGGTGAGTGGAGGTGTTTCTGCTCCCTGACGTGCAGTTTGTGTGTCTGTGTGTGTGTAACTTCCTCCTCTCTTTGTGTTGATGCGTGTAAAGACTGTACACCTGGTACAGTGTAAACATGAGATCTGTATCTGGATCAGGAGACGTTCACTCCGGTGAAAATGGGCCAAGAACACATCGCTATCAAGACATCCGATCGGATCAGATAGTCTGCGCCACACCTGCAGGCTCACACCGGGATCAGAACTCAGCCGGCTCTGAATAACAACGGTACAGTCTGATGGTAATCAAGAGCCGGAGCTGCAGACAACCAGCTCCCGTCCCTGTTGTTTACAACTCTGACCTTCCTGCCGTCTCAAGCCGCCGAAGAAAACATCACGGAGAACTCAACATACGTACTCTGCACGGACACAGAAAGTAGATCCCCTCAACTACTCCACTACTTTTCCCAAGCAGACGCACTGGGAAGCATTCAGGGAACGCTGCCTCGGATCTGTAGATCTATGAAGCATAAGACAAAGTGTTGGCGGTCAAGTTGCATTGTGGGGAATGTAGGCACGGGGTTGGTTGGTCGCTGGCTCTGCTCATTTGTCCGACACTGATATGGTTCTCCTAAAAAACACTTCCTGCTGGTGTTTCACATAAGTGTAGCAGCATCATGGCAACAAGCACTGATCCATGTTTTACTGGAACAAGATGAGCAAAATTTAACACGCACCTATATATGATTATTCAGATATCAGTGGTGCACATTCTACATATCTTTTCTTCATCATTTGCACCAGTTGTTCTCTTCTCTCCCCTTAAAAAGTGACTCCTCTCCCCTTCATATGTTCCTAATCCTCCTCCATCATCCATCGTTTCCTCGTTCCTCCTCTTTCCTCCCCGACTAAAAGAGATTTCCTCACTAAATTGGAACCCCGCTGTCGTCTTTCAGCAGGAATGCAAACAAACTGTTGGATATCACCGAAGTTAATTGCAGTCCTCCGAGTCTTCGCACGTAAAGCAGACGAATAAAATATGTAAAATCATTCAGATGTCCCATAAAAGGATGAATTCATTAATCTGTATGGAAACTGCGAGCGGGGAACGCAAGCTCGCGATTCTCTTTTCTGAACTCAGAACGGCGAGATAAGCGCTTATTGCTCTCATTACGCTGCAATCATGATGTTCATTTCTTTGTACGGAGGCCGATGTTGGTGTCTTCACTGTGCTGAGTCAGTTCGGGGCTTTAATTGAGTTCTCTCGGTTTGTTTGGTTCATTTTATTTTACAGCTTTATTTCAGATAAGTGCTGCGAGCGGAGCCGAGAGCGCCGTCACGGTTCATATGCTTCTTCTTGATCAGATGAACGGTTCCTGCACGTACAGTATGCTGATCAGCAGCTCTCCCACACAGCTACCGACGGTTATTACCCAGATGTGTGAAATACTTGTAATTAGCAGCTAAATGAACACAGGTACTTTAAAAAGTATAGACTTCCTGTCGATGGCGCCTTGTATAACAGCAGCGTGTGTTCAGTTTCCAGCAGACTTGAGAAAGTCATCATCTCTGGTGCTGCCTGATTGTTTCTGTAAGTGGGGAGCTGATTGGATCCTTGTTAACACCGAGATATGCTTAAAAAGTTGATTATCATTGTGTTTTTCCAGCACGCTGATGTGAAAAGACTCATTACCAGCAGCGGCCGACTGATTGTGAGGAAGGTCCGAGTGACTCAGACGTCCCGTGGACGGCTTCTAAGTGCTACAGTGCTCTGAAATTCGACTTGAAGGACTTTACACTGCTTAAATAAATGATTGAGTGCCAGCAGGTTGTTGAAGATGAAGTGGAGTCAAGCAACACGTCTAGGATTCATTAAAGTCAAATTAGAGAGGAACGAAACTTGGTAAAGGCGATGTGTGTGGCTCACATGTGTGTGGCTCACGACAGTGATGTGCACAAGGGGGGGGCAGGGGGTCGCCCCCCCTCGTGCCCTCTTGGGAGCCAAAACAGGCGCTAAAGTGCCCTCCTGGGAGCCAAAACAGGCGCTAAAGTGCCCTCCTGGGAGCCAAAACAGGCGCTAAAGTGCCCTATTGGGAGCCAAAATGTGCGCTAAAGTGTCCTCTTGGGAGCCAAAACAGGCGCTAAAGTGCCCTATTGGGAGCCAAAACAGGCGCTAAAGTGCCCTCCTGGGAGCCGAAACAGGCGCCAAAGGTCCCTATTGGGAGCCAAAACGTGCGCTAAAGTGTCCTCTTGGGAGCCAAAACACATGCTAAAGTACCCTCTTGGGGGCTAAATCGCATGCTAAAGTGCCCTCTTGGCAGCCAAAACAGGCGCTAAAGTGCCCTCTTGGGAGCCAAAACGCGCGCTAAAGTGTCCTCTTGGGAGCCAAAACACACACTAAAGTGCCCTCTTGGGAGCCAAAACGTGTGCTAAAGTGCCCTCTTGGGAGCCAAAACACACACTAAAGTGCCCTCCTGAGAGCCAAAAAAGTGTGCCAAAGTGCCCTCTTGGTTGGCAAAACACACTAAACTTCCCCCTTGGCTGGTTGAAACATGATAAACTGCCCTCTTGGGAGCCAAAACACGTGCTAAAGTGCCCTCTTGGGAGCCAAAACAGGCGCTAAAGTGCCCTCTTGGGAGCCAAAACACGTGCTAAAGTGCCCTCTTGGGAGCCAAAACAAGCGCTAAAGTGCCCTCTTGGGAGCCAAAACACGTGCTAAAGTGCCCTCTTGGGAGCCAAAACACGTGCTAAAGTGCCCTCTTGGGAGCCAAAACACGTGCTAAAGTGCCCTCTTGGGAGCCAAAATGTGTGCTAAAGTGCCCTCTTGGGAGCCAAAACACAGGCTAAAATGCCCTCTTGGCAGCCAAAATGTGTGCTAAACTGCCCTCTTGGGAGCCAAAACGTGCTAAAGTGCCCTTCTTTTCGCCCCTGCCCTTTCAAAAAGTCTGCGCACGCCACTGCAGAACGAGGTACATTAAATATGAAGACCAGTGATGAACTGAGCGGAGGAACCAGGAGGAAGATCTGAGTCTGGTTACGTACGTCGCCTCATAAAGAAACGGTTTAAAGTCGATACAGCAGACAGAACTCAACCGTCTTTACTTTAACTGTGTTGTTTTCCTCACATACTGTCTGTAGTTTCCATCCCGGCGTTGTTCTTTCTTTGTATTCTGTCACTGCGCCTCTTTCTCAGTGTTTTGATGCAGTTTGTCATTTAATTTAAATAATTCCACTTCACACAGTCGAGTGTTGACAACATTGGAACTGTTTGTAGCTTAAAGACTTGCTTCGTCGGCGCTGAAATTAGATTTTTCCAATCTCTGTCCTTTTTATTTGTGGCGAGTTTGCTTTTTCCCCTCAAGGATCATTAATGTTTCATACACAGTAAAATCAGCGTTTCTTATTATCTTTAAACGCCAGATGTCGAAAGGGCCCATTATCAGTTTGATGGAGAAAATAATATCTGTTTTTATCTTATTTTAAGTTTGTCACCTTATCAAAGAAACACCATGAATATTAAATTCCTGCTGTCCATCAACATCTCAGGAGCACAGGTGGGACTTTTGCTTTTTCTCATCTCAGGAGTGAATCTCCAAATTGATGCAGCTTTTTGGGCCGATAGTCATGAATGTATTAATGCTCGTAAACAACACGCGCAGCCTCCTGCTGTCCAGCCGGCCGGCCGGCTTCTTCATTTGCATTTCAATCTCTTCGCCTGTGATCCGTGTGTTTACCCGTCCCTCTCCTCGCCATCCACCCCTCCTCCTCCCCCTCCTCCTCCTCCTCCTTCGCCTCCTCACCGCTCATTTGTCTGCTGATGAGGAGGATCAAGCTTTGATATCAGAGGAGACTCGAGACCTCTCGCCTCAACTGATGGATGAGGAGGGAGGCAGGGGAGGATGGAGGATGGAGGGGGGGAGGAGATGAAGGTGATGACACTGAGATGAGAGAGTTAGATGGAGGGATAAGCTACAAAAAAGCTGTTCTGCTCTTCATCACGTCAGCTGGTGGGCTGTTAACGGTTTTAAATGTTAGTTCAGGTTCATTTTCACGTCTTTTAATATTCAACTTGAACTCATATATTTGTCTTTAACGATGGATCCAGTGTTGAACTGCGAGTCAGTGTGCACTCAGTAGATTTATCATTGTCAGCCACTAATCACATCACCAAGAACAACTGTGATGAATCCCTCAGGGACATTTTGTAAAGTGCATTATGGTTTGTAGCGTTTTGCGTTCATTTAAGGCGCTCGGCAGTCGAAGCTTTGGAGCGGATGAGGTGACGAAGGTTGTAAGAATTTATGTTCAGCTTAAATTCGTAACGAGCGGCTTCTGGCACGACCCAGACGTTAGACAGAGCCGCTGTGAGGACGACAGTCAGGAATCTGGTCGAGAAACACGAACAGAATCCAATAAACTAAACCATCCCCCTGTGATGTCACATTCCATCCCTGTGATGTCACTTCCTCTTCCATTTATCTCCGCAGTGACAGTAAACAAACGCACGGAGAAGGATGAGGAAACAACAGAGGAGACAGATGTTTGATGAAGCGGCCGGCTGACAGAGAGAGTGATGAGGAGGAAAGAATGTGAAATCCCAGGAACAATGGTACCACACACACACACACACACACACACACACACACACACACACACACACACACACACACAGAGTGCTGTGTCGGCATGTTTCTGAAGCTCCACCATCAGCAGTCTGTCAGCGTTGGCCTGTAAACTGTAACTGAGCTGACACCAGATCAGCCCTCATCTTCTGATAAACTGGACGACACACACTTCCACTCACGCGGCTCGGTGTGTGTTCATGTTTATATCCCTGTGGAGGTCCAGCTTGTTCTGTGGGATTTGTGTTTTTAGCCATTTTGTTTTGTGGCTGCTGGACGGTCAGGACATGAGGAGCGAGGACAGACCAGGGATGATGTGCAGCAAAGGGCCACAGGTTGGAGTTGAACCTCGGGCGGTGGCAGAACCCCTGTTAGCTCCATTGTGATTGGCATTTCTACCCCAAACCCCTGCTGGCCTGGTTTCAAGATCAGATTAATGTGATCATCATCAAAGTGCAGCTGTTTACCACCACTGATGTCAAACATCGTCTCTGTCCTCAATCACACAGGGAACGCTGTGTGAGAACTACATCGGTAGAGTCAGTAGGCGATTTGAGGTGATTTGAGGGGGGATGCCGTCCCCCTTGTTAACCTGCCATCACTCTCCATCCGCGACACAGGAACAGCATAGAGCATCCAGGCAATTTTCAAAATAAAACACCCTGTGCAGACTCCTGACTGTACAAAAATGAAAAACAACTGGATCAACAACATGGAGAATGCAGCAGGCTCCTCTGCACGACTCCACCGCTAACTGAGCTAACAAGCTAATGCTGCTCTGGTGATGTGCGACCCCCTTTATTCATTGGTGGTGTGAATTTAAGACTGCACCTTTAAACACAGAGTACTCAGGTGAACTGCTGCCTCTCGTTGCTCACCAGGTGGCGCTCTACAGGCGTGAGCACCTCGAATCTCTTCAGTCTCACGCATCCTCGCTCTCCCCACGTTCTCCTCGTCCATGTTACACAGAGCTGATTGGCATTTGATAATAAATGACACAAGGGGACGAACAATCACATATAGGAGGTCGACACACACACACACACACACACACACACACACACACACAGGTAACACCGCACATGCTCTTGCACTCAATCTCACCGCGACAATTTAATCATGATCCTGGGCTCCGTCTAATCCACATCAAAGATAAAATTCTGTTTAATCCCCTCACCGCTAACTGCGAGCCACACACACACACACACACACACACACACACACACACACACACACACACACACAGGAAGGACAGTGTGTTTGCGTGTGACAGTGTCAGATTTATGGTCCCCTGGCAATCTGCAGAGGACTTTGATAACCCGATCACAGCGGCTGATAACGACTGTAGCACTCGGGCTGAATACTCAACCTCTGGCCATACGTGGCCAAAATAGCGTGAACACCTCTGCAGTGTGTTTTTAGTGTGTTTGTAGTCGAGAGGAAAATAACGAGGTGCTGCCTTCCAATTATTCGGCTCCACCAGAGACATCAGCTTCATAAATAAAGAGTTCTGTTCGGATTAAAACACATCGATCCAGGAGAAACTGCAGGGACGCGCTGCTCCTGCTGACCTGAATCGATGGTTTGGTGTTGCAGCCGACAGCGTGATGAAAACAACAGAGACGAGCACGTTACAACTGAATCTGATGTAAAGAGTGTTGCACCGACTCTACCAGCTGACAAACGGAAGGTTGAGCGTCAATCACCAATCACGTCAACCATCGATGACTGAAGGAGAGATTATTGATTCCCTCTGAGTCACTCTGCTCTGCTAATCCACCCCAAACTTCCACAATATGTGATTTTATTTTTCATGATGTAAAACAGCCGACACTTGAATCTCTGTTGTGTGTTTTCACATCTTAAAGAGACGAGCGGCTCTGTGGTGTCAGCAGAGCGTCTCGTTCTGACCCGAAGCACTCACACGTCTCCAACAACACCTCAAACAAGAGGTTGTAAAAATATCCAGCGTCTCAGCAGCGACTCAGATATACAGCACATCATGTCCTGGTCCGTTACTGACCCGATGCTGCTCACGCTCAGAGTGCAGTCGGGTTTTTAAAACACTGACGGCTCGTCCAGCAGAAGAAGTGAAACGTGGCTCAACTTTTGCTGCAACATGAAGTCAAAACAATCTGAGGATGTTTGCCGACTGGCTGTTCTGCTGTTGTTCTGAACGTTGAAGCGGGCCTGTGACAGACTTGCAGCTCGTCCCAGTTCCTAGCGGCGCCTTTCCAGATGGTTCTGGGTAACAAACCATCTGGCCATCAGGTTGTGTTTACCTGCTGGTAGATAACAAGTGCTCACCTAGTTGAGTCAGTTTAAACTACCTGCTCGGGTTTGATGATGAGTCGAACCTGCTTTCTGGGTCACATCATCCGCGTCCGTCCGGTGTTTCCACCTTTACCTCCTCTGAACAGGTGAGGCTACCTGCAGCACTGCTGTTATTCTCCTCCCACACCACCGCTGCTCTAACACCACTGATCTCACTCGTCTGAATTTAGTTTTTCAGCCTTAAAATCGTCTTTTCTGCTAAATAATTTAATCAGCTGTCACCCGTCATGAGTGTTTGACTGAGAACTTTCTCTTCCACCCACCAAACCCGAACTCATCTCCCCCCGTGTGTTTTGCTGAGCTGCTAAATATAAAACCCACCGTGCTCGAGCGATCCGCACTTTCATGTCGGCAGCAGCGTGGAGACGAGCTGACCGCGAGGCATCGTGACGTCTCTCCGGTTTTTTTTTCATCCTCAGATCAAAATCGCAACACTTTTAGTTCCTCGTCGTGCTCCTTTGTGCCTTTCCACATTAAAAAAAAAGTGATAAGAGGAACTCAAAACGACCTACTTTTCCTCGCCTCTCCCTTCATTTCAGTTTTTTTTTTTTTCTTCTTGTGACTTCCTCAAAAGAGTGCTAAAACACCGTCTCTGTCTTCTTCCGGAAGACGGCGAGGAAGTTAAAGCAGGTTATTTTTGTCTCCTGTGGAGATCTTTCGGATACCTCTTGCCCTCAATGCTTACTTACATAACATCTTCCTTTTTCATGCTACGGTTAAAATAAAACACGCCCGGCTTTATTTCTGGGTCATTTTAATGCATAAGCAGCCCTGGTTTGAAACAGAACCGGAGCGCGGTCGGACCGAAGCTGTGCACTCAGCTACAACTGTCAGGCCGGGCAGTGCAGGTGTTAAAGGCCAGCGCCTCACCTCTGCTTCATTATTTATCTGGCCTTTTATCCCTTTGTTGGCTTATTTATGAGCTTCAAACAGGTGGTCCTGCCAGGGAGGAGGAAGAGAGGAGGCTCAGAGAGATGGAGGGCGGAGGAGAAAGACTGACGGTGAGAAGATGGAGAGGACAGAAAAACAGGAAAGGTCGGGAGGAGCTGAATAATGTGTGGAGATTATTTTTACTGTATTATATTCTTTACGACAGAATATGTGACCTTCAAGTTTTGGGATAGACAACACGACTGCATGAGATGAGAAGTATTTGACATTTAAAATGATGAGGATGAGACCAAAACTGATTACATCTTATCTGACTGCTTCCTGTTGAAGATGTGATGTGTAAGAATATCTTAATATATTTATCTTTGTGTACTTAGATTCTCTTCAACCTTTCAAATAATGTTCAAACCGAATAATATCATTTGAAGATAATGTTTTTGGCTCGTCGGATCGACTCTCAGCTGAAGCCGAATCCGAGGAAAGTTTGTTCTGAATGTTCAGAGTCGGTTCTGCTTCTGACATCCGTCAGGATCCGGTGTGGACGAGCTGACAGGATGTCAAATCAGATCCTTTTTTTTTTCCCCCCCTGCAGCGAACACCACTGAGATGACGGTCTATTTTGATAAATGAGAGGCTGAAATGTGCATAAATTACAGCTGAGGTGAATCAAAAGCAGAACACAGAATACATTACAGGAGCTAAATCAGAAGAGAACGAGCCATCTGTCCCTTCAGCTGTCCTCAGATCAGTCTGTCTCTGTGCATCCCGTCCTACAGTCCCTACCTTTAATGCTTTCTAATTTTATTACGAATTATTGTGTTTCATCTGTCTCTTCTAATTATATCGTGTTTAAATGCAGTGCTTTGATGGAGCATTTGATGAAACACGTAACCCGACGATGTCTGTGCTCACAGGGTTTCTGTGTGTGAGAATGAGTTCAAATTAACTTTGGCACAGTGGAGGAAGTGGAAACGACACACGACGGCTTCAGGCCACAAACACTTTTCACTGCCGTCATCCAAAACAGCGTACAAAAAGTACCGCGTGTCATTCGTACGTGATGTCAGAGGAGGAGATCTTCTACATGTCCGAGCTGGATGTTTGTGTTGTCAAAGTCTAGAACACTGACATGTGACGTGGACTCAAACCAGTGACCAGTGATCATCAGGTGATGCCAGCAGGTGAAGATATAAACACATACATACCGTCTCACTGGCGGCCATATTGGTGCAGGGAAGCTCCGCCTCCTGATACGTGAGAGTCTGGTGAAGCAGGCGCTCTCTATCCACGGTACAGCTCCAGATTCATCCATCAGTTGGACAAAACTTCAATAAATCAGCTTTTTCTACCTTTTATTGGTCCGGCAGCACGTCAGGGAAGCATCTCACAGGCCACATGTTCATAATGTGTATGAAGCAGGTGACAGTTAGCTAAAATAAACACGTCTTAGGTTAGCTACCTGTTCAGATCCGCTGACAGCTGTTACCTGGATAATTGGCTTCGTCCATATTTTCTAATTCAAACTAACTCGTCCACATGTTCGTATGTCAGACAGCAACGTGCATTAATCATGAAGATTACCATCTTTGATTACTAGCAGTGGTTACTGTATGGAGTTGTAAAATCAGGATTATCAGTGTGTATCTCGCTCGATTTTACATTTTATCCTCCTTTATCTCCCCCCTCGTCTCCCCGTCTCCCCTCTGTCTCCCCCCACACAGCAGGTGGTGGAGCCTCATTACAGTTTAATGAGAAAATCACCTCCCTGTTTAATCATCAAAAGGTGGATGGAGGATACAGATAACTGAAGGATTGGAAGGAGATGGGAGAGGGCGCGTTTCCTCTGAGAGCAGCCGTCCAATCACATCGCGTCATCCCCGTCACAACGTTCATGTCCGCTCTTTTGGATTGGATCTTCCTGCAGCTGCTCGGTTTCTGCAAAGCTGTCAGAGTGATCAATCATGTCCATATATTGACGACGGTCCCTGCTTATACATGCAGAACCACGCAGCTCAAGCTTCTTCTGTTCCATATAGATGCATCAATTTGCATCAAGAGTCAGAATTCAGGCGCAAACTGATATTTTCATGGTTTTTTTATGATTCATGTGATTGGTTGTTACTGAAGTATTGTTGTGATCTTCTTGCAGTACTGTACATCACTGCCCAGTTTGTCATCGCCCTGCTGATTTATAATATCAGCACAATATCAGATTCCATCACCTGTCAGAAGCTGATGAAATTTGCAAGTTATGAGTACAGCAGCTTCACTCCCGAAACGAAAAAACACAACAGTGACCTGTTGAGTGGCAAAATGTGTACATTCATTTAGATTAGGGAAATAAAACTACTAGGATGGAGAGGAAGAATTAAGGGTGGTGTTTCCTCAACGTGTGAGCTGATTTCAGATGATCTTATTAAACAGCGCCAGGTCAGAATCAAACCGACTCCACCTCAGTGTGAAGTCTTTAATGAAGGAACTGTGTCTCTGCTGCCTGCTCATCCCTCGCTGTAATCAATGAGCGCTGGCAGCTGATGTATATACGATGATACTCGAGCACCTCGTCCTCCTGCTTGAACTGATTACATTTGGTACATTGTTTTTCCTGCCGCAGAAAGCCAAGAAGAAGAGGGGAGGAGGGGAGGAGGGGAGGAGAGGA